>NW_028227460.1:0-93779 GCF_978045245.1 Mus caroli | reverse complement strand
TATTACAGTGTGATTTTCTCATTTTTTTACTTTTTCAGGATTTCTCATCACATTCCAAGTCCTAGAGTGTGATTTTTCTCATTTTTTGACTTTTTCAGGGTTTCTCACCATATTCCAAGTCCTACTGTGTGATTTTCTCATTTTTAGACTTTTTCAGTGTTTTCTCACAATATTCCAGGTACTACAGTGTGATTTTCTCATTTTTTGACTTTTTCAGGTTTTCTCATCATATTCCAAATCCTACAGTGTGATTTTCTCTTTTTCCGACTTTTAAAGGGTTTCTTACCATATTCCATGTCCTAGTCTGTAATTGTCTCATTTTTCGACTTTTTCAGGGTTTCTCACCATATTGGAGGTCCTACTTGTGTGATTTTCTTATTCTTCGACTTTTTCAGGTTTTCTCACCACATTCCAACTCCTACAGTATATTTTTCTCATTTTTGACTTTTTCATGGTTTCTCATCATATTCCAAATCCTACAGTGTGATTTTCTCATTCTTCGACTTTTTCAGGGTTTCTCACCATATTGCAGGTCCTACAAGTGTGAATTTCTTATTTTGGACTTTTTCAGGGTTTCTCACCATATTCAAGCTCCTACAGTGTGTTTTTGTCATTTTTTTGTCTTTTTCACAGATTCTCATCTTATTCCAAGTCCTATATTGTGATTTTCTCATTTTTTGACTTTTTCAGGGTTTCTCACCATATTACAGGTACTACAAGTTTGATTTTCTTATTTTTCGATATTTCAGGGTTTCTCACCATATTCCAGGTCCTACAGTGCGATTTTCTCATTTTAAGACTTTTTCAGGGTTTCTCAACATATTCCAACTCCTTCAGTGTATTTTTCTCATTTTTCGACTTTTTTAGGGTTTCTCATCTTATTCCAAGTCCTACAGTGTGATTTTCTCATTTTAAGACTTTTTCAGGGTTTCTCAACATATTGGAGGTTCTACAAGTGTGATTTTCTTATTTTTCGACTTTTTCAGGGTTTACTCACCATATTCCAGCTTCTACAGTGTATTTTTCTCATTTTTTGACTTTTTCAGTGTTTCTCATCATATTCTAAATCTTACAGTGTGATTTTCTCATTTTTGGAATTTTTCAGGGTTTCTCACCATATTGCAGGGACTACAAGTTTGATTTTCTTATTTTCGACTGTTTCAGTTTTTCTCACCATATTGCAGGTCCAACTGTGTGATTTTCTCATTTTGAGACTTTTTCAATGTTTCTCACCATATTCCAGCTACTACAGTCTGATTTTCTCATTTTTGACTTTTTCAGGGTTTCTCATCATATTCCAAGTCCTAGAGTGTGATTTTTCCAATTTTTCGCCTTTTTCAGAGTTTCTCACCATATTCCAGGTTCCACAGTGTGATTTTCTCATTTTTTGACTTTTTCAGGATTGCTCACCATATTCCATCTTCTACATTGTGATTTTCTCATTTTTCAACTTTTTCAGGGTTTCTCATCTTATTCCAAGTCCTACAGTGAAATTTTCTCATTTTTTGAATTTTTCAGGGTGTCTCATCTTATTCCAAGTCCTACAGTGTGATTTTCTCATTTTTCAACTTTTTCAGGGTTTCTCACCATATTGCAGGTCCTACACGTGTGAATTTCTTATTTTTGGACTTTTTCAGGGTTTCTCACCATATTCCAGGTACTACAGTGTGATTTTCTCATTTAAGACTTTTTCAGGGTCTCTCACCATATTGCATGTCCTACAAGTGTGTATATCTTATTTTTCTACTTTTTAACGGTTTCTCTCCATATTCCATCTCCTACCGTGTACTTTTGTCATTTTTTGTCTTTTTCACGGTTTCTCATTTTATTCCAAGTCCTACAGTGTGATTTTCTCATTTTTTGAGTTTTTCAGGGTTTCTCACCATATTGCAGGTCCTACAAGTGTGAATTTCTTATTTTTCGACATTTTCAGAGTTTCTCACCATATTCCAGGTCCTACAGTGTGATTTTCTCATTTTAAGACTTTTTCAGTGTTTCTCACCATATTCCAGGTACTACTGCGTGATTTTCTCATTTTTCGACTTTTTCAGGGTTTCTCACCATATTCCAGGCTACTGCGTGATTTTCTCATGTTTTCGACTTTTTCAGAGTTTCTCACCATATTCCAGGTCCTACTGTGTGATTTTCTCATTTTAATACTTTTTTACCATATTCCAGGTATTACAGTGTGATTTTCTCATTTTTTTACTTTTTCAGGATTTCTCATCACATTCCAAGTCCTAGAGTGTGATTTTTCTCATTTTTTGACTTTTTCAGGGTTTCTCACCATATTCCAAGTCCTACTGTGTGATTTTCTCATTTTTAGACTTTTTCAGTGTTTTCTCACAATATTCCAGGTACTACAGTGTGATTTTCTCATTTTTTGACTTTTTCAGGTTTTCTCATCATATTCCAAATCCTACAGTGTGATTTTCTCTTTTTCCGACTTTTAAAGGGTTTCTTACCATATTCCATGTCCTAGTCTGTAATTGTCTCATTTTTCGACTTTTTCAGGGTTTCTCACCATATTGGAGGTCCTACTTGTGTGATTTTCTTATTCTTCGACTTTTTCAGGTTTTCTCACCACATTCCAACTCCTACAGTATATTTTTCTCATTTTTGACTTTTTCATGGTTTCTCATCATATTCCAAATCCTACAGTGTGATTTTCTCATTCTTCGACTTTTTCAGGGTTTCTCACCATATTGCAGGTCCTACAAGTGTGAATTTCTTATTTTTGGACTTTTTCAGGGTTTCTCACCATATTCAAGCTCCTACAGTGTGTTTTTGTCATTTTTTTGTCTTTTTCACAGATTCTCATCTTATTCCAAGTCCTATATTGTGATTTTCTCATTTTTTGACTTTTTCAGGGTTTCTCACCATATTACAGGTACTACAAGTTTGATTTTCTTATTTTTCGATATTTCAGGGTTTCTCACCATATTCCAGGTCCTACAGTGCGATTTTCTCATTTTAAGACTTTTTCAGGGTTTCTCAACATATTCCAACTCCTTCAGTGTATTTTTCTCATTTTTCGACTTTTTTAGGGTTTCTCATCTTATTCCAAGTCCTACAGTGTGATTTTCTCATTTTAAGACTTTTTCAGGGTTTCTCAACATATTGGAGGTTCTACAAGTGTGATTTTCTTATTTTTCGACTTTTTCAGGGTTTACTCACCATATTCCAGCTTCTACAGTGTATTTTTCTCATTTTTTGACTTTTTCAGTGTTTCTCATCATATTCTAAATCTTACAGTGTGATTTTCTCATTTTTGGAATTTTTCAGGGTTTCTCACCATATTGCAGGGACTACAAGTTTGATTTTCTTATTTTTCGACTGTTTCAGTTTTTCTCACCATATTGCAGGTCCAACTGTGTGATTTTCTCATTTTGAGACTTTTTCAATGTTTCTCACCATATTCCAGCTACTACAGTCTGATTTTCTCATTTTTGACTTTTTCAGGGTTTCTCATCATATTCCAAGTCCTAGAGTGTGATTTTTCCAATTTTTCGCCTTTTTCAGAGTTTCTCACCATATTCCAGGTTCCACAGTGTGATTTTCTCATTTTTTGACTTTTTCAGGATTGCTCACCATATTCCATCTTCTACATTGTGATTTTCTCATTTTTCAACTTTTTCAGGGTTTCTCATCTTATTCCAAGTCCTACAGTGAAATTTTCTCATTTTTTGAATTTTTCAGGGTGTCTCATCTTATTCCAAGTCCTACAGTGTGATTTTCTCATTTTTCAACTTTTTCAGGGTTTCTCACCATATTGCAGGTCCTACACGTGTGAATTTCTTATTTTTGGACTTTTTCAGGGTTTCTCACCATATTCCAGGTACTACAGTGTGATTTTCTCATTTAAGACTTTTTCAGGGTCTCTCACCATATTGCATGTCCTACAAGTGTGTATATCTTATTTTTCTACTTTTTAACGGTTTCTCTCCATATTCCATCTCCTACCGTGTACTTTTGTCATTTTTTGTCTTTTTCACGGTTTCTCATTTTATTCCAAGTCCTACAGTGTGATTTTCTCATTTTTTGACTTTTTCAGGGTTTCTCACCATATTGCAGGTCCTACAAGTGTGAATTTCTTATTTTTCGACATTTTCAGAGTTTCTCACCATATTCCAGGTCCTACAGTGTGATTTTCTCATTTTAAGACTTTTTCAGTGTTTCTCACCATATTCCAGGTACTACTGCGTGATTTTCTCATTTTTCGACTTTTTCAGGGTTTCTCACCATATTCCAGGCTACTGCGTGATTTTCTCATGTTTTCGACTTATTCAGAGTTTCTCACCATATTCCAGGTCCTACTGTGTGATTTTCTCATTTTAATACTTTTTTACCATATTCCAGGTACTACAGTGTGATTTTCTCATTTTTTTACTTTTTCAGGATTTCTCATCACATTCCAAGTTCTAGAGTGTGATTTTTGCTTTTTTCGAATTTTTCAGGGTTTCTCAACATATTCCAGGTCCTACAGTTTGTTATTCTCACTTTTCGTCTTTTTCAGGGTTTCTCACTAGCTTCCAAGTCCTACTGCCTGATTTTCTCATTTTCCGACTTCTTTCAGGGTTTCTCACCATATTCTGGGTCCTACTGCATGAATTTCTCATGTTTTGACTTTTTCAGGGTTTCTCACCATATTCCAAGTCCTAGAGTGTGATATTCTCATTTTTTGACTTTTTCACTGTTTCTCACCATATTCCAGGTCCTACAGTGCGATTTTCTCTTTTTTTAAAATTTTCGGGGTTTCTTACTTATTCCAGGTTCTACATTGTCATTTTCTCATTTTTTGAATATTTCAGGTTTTCTCAACATATTCCAGGTCCTACACTGTCATTTTCTAATTTGCGACTTTTTCAGAGTTTCTCACCATATTCCATGTATTACAGTGTGATTTTTCTCATTTTTTGACTTTTTCTGGGTTTCTCACCATATTCCAAGTCCTACAGGGTGATTTTCTCATTTTTTGACTTTTTCAGAGTTTCTCACCATATTCGAAGTCCTACAGTGTGATTTTCTCATTTTTGGACTTTTTCAGGTTTTCTCATCATATTCCAAGACCTAGAGTGTGATTTTCTCCTTTTTGAATTTTTCATGTTTTCTCACCATATTCCAGGTCCTACAGTGTGATTTTTCTCTTTTTTTGACTTTTCAGGGTTTCTCACCATATTCCAGCTCCTACAGTGTGATTTTCTCATTTTTAGATTTCTTCAGGTTTTCTCATCATATTCCAAGTCCTACAGTGTGATTTTCTCATTTTTTGACTTTTTCAGAATTTCTCACCCTATTGCAGGTCCTACAGTATGATTTTCTCATTTGTCGACTTTTTCAGGTTTTCTCACCATATTGCAGGTACTACAAGTTTGATTTTCTTATTTTTCGACTGTTTCAGGGTTTCTCACCATATTCCAAGTCCTACTGTGTGATTTTCTCATTTTTAGACTTTTTCAGTGTTTTCTCACAATATTCCAGGTACTACAGTGTGATTTTCTCATTTTTTGACTTTTTCAGGTTTTCTCATCATATTCCAAATCCTACAGTGTGATTTTCTCTTTTTCCGACTTTTAAAGGGTTTCTTACCATATTCCATGTCCTACTCTGTAATTTTCTCATTTTTCGACTTTTTCAGGGTTTCTCACCATATTGGAGGTCCTACTTGTGTGATTTTCTTATTCTTCGACTTTTTCAGTTTTTCTCACCACATTCCAACTCCTAGAGTATATTTTTCTCATTTTTGACTTTTTCATGGTTTCTCATCATATTCCAAATCCTACAGTGTGATTTTTTCATTTTTCGACTTTTTCAGGGTTTCTCACCATATTGCAGGTACTTCAAGTTTGATTTTCTTATATTTCGACTGTTTCACGGTTTCTCACCATATTTAGGTCCTACTGTGTGATTTTCTCATTTTTTGAATTTTTCAGTGTTTCTCACCATATTCCAGGTCCTACAGTGTGGTTTTCTCATTTTTCAACTTTTTCAGGGTTTCTCACCATATTGGAGGTCCTACAATTGTGATATTCTAATTTTTTAACCTTTTCAGGGTTTCTCTCCATATTCCAGCTCCTACAGTGTATTTTTCTCATTTTTTTACTTTTTCACGGTTTCTCATCATATTCGAAGTCCTACAGTGTGATTTTCTCATTTTTCGACTTTTTTAGGGTTCCTCACCATATTTCAGGTACTACAAGTTTTATCTTATTTTTAGACTTTTTCAGTGTTTCTCACCATATTCCAGGTACTACAGTGTGATTTTCTCATTTTTTGACTTTTTCAGGGTTTCTCATCGTATTCCAAGTCCTAGAGTGTGATTTTCGCATTTTTCGAATTTTTCAGGGATTCTCAGCATATTCCAGTTCCTACAATTTGATTTTCTAATTTTTTGACTTTTTCAGGGTTTCTCATCATATTTCAGGTACTACAAGTTTTATCTTATTTTTAGACTTTTTCAGTGTTTCTCACCATATTCTAGGTACTACAGTGTGATTTTCTCATTTTTCGACTTTTTCAGTGTTTCTCACCATATTCCAAGTCCTACAGTGTGATTTTCTCATTTTTAGACTTTTTCTGGGTTTCTCATCATATTCCAAGTCCTAGAGTGTGATATTCTCATTTTTCGACTTTTTCAGTGTTTCTCACCATATTGCATGTACTACAAGTTTTATTTTCTTATTTTTGAACTGCTTCAGGGTTTCTCACCATATTCCAGGTCCTACTGTGTGATTTTCTCATTTTAATACTTTTTTAGTGTTTCTCACCATATACCAGGTACTACAGTTTGATTTTCTAATTTTTCGACCTTTTCAGGGTTTCTCACCATATCCCAAGTCCTACAGTGTGATTTTCTCATTTTAAGACTTTTTCAGGGTCTCTCACCATATTGCAAGTCCTACAAGTGTGTATTTCTTTTTTTTTTTTTTTTTTGACTTTTTCAGGACTTCTCACCATATTCCAGCTCCTACAGTGTCATTTTCTCATTTTTCGACATTTTCAGGGTTTCTTACCATATTCCAGGTCCTACAGTGTGATTTTCTCATTTTAAGACTTTTTCTGTGTTTCTCATCATATTCTGGATCCTAGTGCATGATTTTCTCATTTTTCGACTTTTTGAGGGTTTCTCACCATATTCCAAGTCCTACAGTGTGATTTTCTCATTTTTTGAATTTTTCAGGGTTTCTCATCATATTCCAAATCCTAGAGTGTGATATTCTCATTTTTCGACTTTTTCAGTGTTTGTCACCATATTGCATGTACTACAAGTTTGATTTTCTTATATTTCGACTGTTTCAGGGTTTCTCACCTCATTCCAGGTCCTACTGGGTGATTTTCTCATTTTAATACTTTTTTAGTGTTTCTCACCATATTCCAGGTACTACAGTGTGATTTTTTCATTTTTTGACTTTTTCACGGTTTCTCATCATATTCCAAGTCCTAGAGTGTGATTTTTGCCTTTTTCGTATTTTTCAGGGTTTCTCAACATATTCCAGGTCCTACAGTTTGATTTTCTCATTTTTCGACTTTTTCAGGGTTTCTCACCAGCTTCCAGGTCCTACTGCGTGATTTTCTCATTTTTCGACTTTTTTCAGGATTTCTCACCATATTCTGGGTCCTACTACATGATTTTCTCATTTTTCGATGTTTCAGGGTTTCTCACCATATTCCAGTCCTAGAGTGTGATTTTCTCATTTTTTAACTTTTTCAGGGTTTCTTACGGTATTCCAGGTTCTACATTGTCATTTTCTCATTTTTCGAATATTTCAGGTTTTCTCAACATATTCCAGGCCCTACACTGTCATTTTATAATTTGCGACTTTTTCAGAGTTTCTACCCATATTCCATGTACTACAGTGTGATTTTTCTCATTTTTTGACCTTTTCAGGGTTTCTCACCATATTTAGGTCCTACTGTGTGATTTTCTCATTTTTTGAATTTTTCAGTGTTTCTCACCATATTCCAGGTCCTACAGTGTGGTTTTCTCATTTTTCAACTTTTTCAGGGTTTCTCACCATATTGGAGGTCCTACAGTTGTGATATTCTAATTTTTTAACCTTTTCAGGGTTTCTCTCCATATTCCAGCTCCTACAGTGTATTTTTCTCATTTTTTTACTTTTTCACGGTTTCTCATCATATTCGAAGTCCTACAGTGTGATTTTCTCATTTTTCGACTTTTTTAGGGTTCCTCACCATATTTCAGGTACTACAAGTTTTATCTTATTTTTAGACTTTTTCAGTGTTTCTCACCATATTCCAGGTACTACAGTGTGATTTTCTCATTTTTTGACTTTTTCAGGGTTTCTCATCGTATTCCAAGTCCTAGAGTGTGATTTTCGCATTTTTCGAATTTTTCAGGGATTCTCAGCATATTCCAGTTCCTACAATTTGATTTTCTAATTTTTTGACTTTTTCAGGGTTTCTCATCATATTTCAGGTACTACAAGTTTTATCTTATTTTTAGACTTTTTCAGTGTTTCTCACCATATTCTAGGTACTACAGTGTGATTTTCTCATTTTTCGACTTTTTCAGGGTTTCTCACCATATTCCAAGTCCTACAGTGTGATTTTCTCATTTTTAGACTTTTTCTGGGTATCTCATCATATTCCAAGGCCTAGAGTGTGATATTCTCATTTTTCGACTTTTTCAGTGTTTCTCACCATATTGCATGTACTACAAGTTTTATTTTCTTATTTTTGAACTGTTTCAGGGTTTCTCACCATATTCCAGGTCCTACTGTGTGATTTTCTCATTTTAATACTTTTTTAGTGTTTCTCACCATATACCAGGTTCTACAGTTTGATTTTCTAATTTTTCGACCTTTTCAGGGTTTCTCACCATATCCCAAGTCCTACAGTGTGATTTTCTCATTTTAAGACTTTTTCAGGGTCTCTCACCATATTGCAAGTCCTACAAGTGTGTATTTCTTTTTTTTTTTTTGACTTTTTCATGACTTCTCACCATATTCCAGCTCCTACAGTGTCATTTTCTCATTTTTCGACATTTTCAGGGTTTCTTACCATATTCCAGGTCCTACAGTGTGATTTTCTCATTTTAAGACTTTTTCTGTGTTTCTCATCATATTCTGGATCCTAGTGCATGATTTTCTCATTTTTCGACTTTTTGAGGGTTTCTCACCATATTCCAAGTCCTACAGTGTGATTTTCTCATTTTTTGAATTTTTCAGGGTTTCTCATCATATTCCAAATCCTAGAGTGTGATATTCTCATTTTTCGACTTTTTCAGTGTTTGTCACCATATTGCATGTACTACAAGTTTGATTTTCTTATATTTCGACTGTTTCAGGGTTTCTCACCTCATTCCAGGTCCTACTGGGTGATTTTCTCATTTTAATACTTTTTTAGTGTTTCTCACCATATTCCAGGTACTACAGTGTGATTTTTTCATTTTTTGACTTTTTCACGGTTTCTCATCATATTCCAAGTCCTAGAGTGTGATTTTTGCCTTTTTCGTATTTTTCAGGGTTTCTCAACATATTCCAGGTCCTACAGTTTGATTTTCTCATTTTTCGACTTTTTCAGGGTTTCTCACCAGCTTCCAGGTCCTACTGCGTGATTTTCTCATTTTTCGACTTTTTTCAGGATTTCTCACCATATTCTGGGTCCTACTACATGATTTTCTCATTTTTCGATGTTTCAGGGTTTCTCACCATATTCCAGTCCTAGAGTGTGATTTTCTCATTTTTTAACTTTTTCAGGGTTTCTTACGGTATTCCAGGTTCTACATTGTCATTTTCTCATTTTTCGAATATTTCAGGTTTTCTCAACATATTCCAGGCCCTACACTGTCATTTTATAATTTGCGACTTTTTCAGAGTTTCTACCCATATTCCATGTACTACAGTGTGATTTTTCTCATTTTTTGACCTTTTCAGGGTTTCTCACCATATTTAGGTCCTACTGTGTGATTTTCTCATTTTTTGAATTTTTCAGTGTTTCTCACCATATTCCAGGTCCTACAGTGTGGTTTTCTCATTTTTCAACTTTTTCAGGGTTTCTCACCATATTGGAGGTCCTACAGTTGTGATATTCTAATTTTTTAACCTTTTCAGGGTTTCTCTCCATATTCCAGCTCCTACAGTGTATTTTTCTCATTTTTTTACTTTTTCACGGTTTCTCATCATATCCGAAGTCCTACAGTGTGATTTTCTCATTTTTCGACTTTTTTAGGGTTCCTCACCATATTTCAGGTACTACAAGTTTTATCTTATTTTTAGACTTTTTCAGTGTTTCTCACCATATTCCAGGTACTACAGTGTGATTTTCTCATTTTTTGACTTTTTCAGGGTTTCTCATCGTATTCCAAGTCCTAGAGTGTGATTTTCGCATTTTTCGAATTTTTCAGGGATTCTCAGCATATTCCAGTTCCTACAATTTGATTTTCTAATTTTTTGACTTTTTCAGGGTTTCTCATCATATTTCAGGTACTACAAGTTTTATCTTATTTTTAGACTTTTTCAGTGTTTCTCACCATATTCTAGGTACTACAGTGTGATTTTCTCATTTTTCGACTTTTTCAGGGTTTCTCACCATATTCCAAGTCCTACAGTGTGATTTTCTCATTTTTAGACTTTTTCTGGGTATCTCATCATATTCCAAGGCCTAGAGTGTGATATTCTCATTTTTCGACTTTTTCAGTGTTTCTCACCATATTGCATGTACTACAAGTTTTATTTTCTTATTTTTGAACTGTTTCAGGGTTTCTCACCATATTCCAGGTCCTACTGTGTGATTTTCTCATTTTAATACTTTTTTAGTGTTTCTCACCATATACCAGGTTCTACAGTTTGATTTTCTAATTTTTCGACCTTTTCAGGGTTTCTCACCATATCCCAAGTCCTACAGTGTGATTTTCTCATTTTAAGACTTTTTCAGGGTCTCTCACCATATTGCAAGTCCTACAAGTGTGTATTTCTTTTTTTTTTTTTGACTTTTTCATGACTTCTCACCATATTCCAGCTCCTACAGTGTCATTTTCTCATTTTTCGACATTTTCAGGGTTTCTTACCATATTCCAGGTCCTACAGTGTGATTTTCTCATTTTAAGACTTTTTCTGTGTTTCTCATCATATTCTGGATCCTAGTGCATGATTTTCTCATTTTTCGACTTTTTGAGGGTTTCTCACCATATTCCAAGTCCTACAGTGTGATTTTCTCATTTTTTGAATTTTTCAGGGTTTCTCATCATATTCCAAATCCTAGAGTGTGATATTCTCATTTTTCGACTTTTTCAGTGTTTGTCACCATATTGCATGTACTACAAGTTTGATTTTCTTATATTTCGACTGTTTCAGGGTTTCTCACCTCATTCCAGGTCCTACTGGGTGATTTTCTTATTTTAATACTTTTTTAGTGTTTCTCACCATATTCCAGGTACTACAGTGTGATTTTTTCATTTTTTGACTTTTTCACGGTTTCTCATCATATTCCAAGTCCTAGAGTGTGATTTTTGCCTTTTTCGTATTTTTCAGGGTTTCTCAACATATTCCAGGTCCTACAGTTTGATTTTCTCATTTTTCGACTTTTTCAGGGTTTCTCACCAGCTTCCAGGTCCTACTGCGTGATTTTCTCATTTTTCGACTTTTTTCAGGATTTCTCACCATATTCTGGGTCTTACTACATGATTTTCTCATTTTTCGATGTTTCAGGGTTTCTCACCATATTCCAGTCCTAGAGTGTGATTTTCTCATTTTTTAACTTTTTCAGGGTTTCTTACGGTATTCCAGGTTCTACATTGTCATTTTCTCATTTTTCGAATATTTCAGGTTTTCTCAACATATTCCAGGCCCTACACTGTCATTTTATAATTTGCGACTTTTTCAGAGTTTCTACCCATATTCCATGTACTACAGTGTGATTTTTCTCATTTTTTGACCTTTTCAGGGTTTCTCACCATATTCCAGGTCCTAAGGTGTGATTTTCTCATTTTAAGACTTTTTCAGTATTTTTCACCATATTCCAAGTACTACCCTGTGATTTTCTATTTTAAGACTTTTTCAGTGTTTCTCACCAAATCCCAGGTCCTACTGCGTGATTTTCTCATTTTTCGACTTTTTCAGGGTTTCTCACCATATTCCAAGTCCTACAGTGTGATTTTCTTATTTTTCGACTTTTTCAGGGTTTCTCACCATATTCCAAGTCCTACAGTGTGATTTTCTCATTTTTTGACTTTTTCAGGGTTTCTCAACATATTCCAAGTCCTAGAGTGTGATTTTTGCTTTTTTCGAATTTTTCAGGGTTTCTCACCATATTCCAGATCCTACAGATTGATTTTCTCATTTTTCGACTTTTTCAGGGTTTCTCACCAGCTTCCAGGTCCTACTGCGTGATTTTCTTATTTTTTGACATTTTTCAGGGTTTCTTACCATATTCTGGGTCCTACTGCATGATTTTCTCATTTTTCGACATTTTCAGGGTTTCTCACCATATTCCAAGTCCTAGAGTGTGATATTCTCATTTAAGACTTTTTCAGTGTTTCTCACCATATTCCAGGTACTCCTGCATGCTTTTCTCATTTTTCGACTTTTTCAGGGTTTCTCACCATATTCCAAATCCTACAGTGTGATTTTTCATTTTTTGACTTTTTCAGGGTTACTCATCTTATTCCAAGCCACACCCATCTTTAAATTTTTAGAAGAAAATGTGAGGCTGTGTTTATATACATCATATGCAGATCGTAAGAGGGATTTAGATTCTCCAGAATCTGACACCCTCTTCTGGAGTGTCTAAAGATAGCTACAGTTTACTTATATCTAATAAATAAATAAATAAATAAATAAATAAATAAATAAATATATAAATAAACATTTTTTTAAAAGGATAAGAAAGAAAGAAAGACCAGGCAGGCCTGCCATCCTTATCTCTGTCTGTCTGTCTGTCTGTCTGTCTGTCTGTCTGATACCCTGGAACTGGAGAAGGGCCACCATATAGTTGCTGGTAGTTGATCCCAGATTCTCTAGAAGAGGAGACAATGCTGTTAATTGTTTTGTTTTGTTTTTCACTGTTTTTTTTTATTACATATTTTCCTCAATTACATTTCCAATGCTATCCCAAAAGTCCCCCATACCTCCCCCCACTTCCCTACCCTCCCATTCTTCTCAGTGGCCCCACACATCTTTAAATTTTTAGAAGTATACTTGAGTCTGTGTTTATGTACATAATATGCAGGCCAAAAGAGGGATTTAGATTCTCCAGAATCTGACACCGTCTTCTGGAGTGTCTGAAGACAGCTAGAGTGTACTTATATCTAATAAATACATAAATAAAAAAATAAGCAAACATTTTTTCAAAAGGATAAGAAAGAAAGAAAGACCAGGCAAGCCTGCCATCCTTATCTCTGTCTGTCTGTCTGACAGTCTGTCTGATCCCCTGGAACTGGAGGTGGGCCACTATATAGTTGCTGATAGTTGATACCAGGTTCTCTGGAAGTGGAGACAGTGATGGTAATTGTTGAGCCCTTTCAGTGGTCCCACCAATCTTTAAATTTTTAGAAGTATATGTGAGGCTGTGTTTATGTACATCATATGCAGACCATAAGAGGGATTTAGATTCTCCAGAATCTGAAACCCTCTTCTGGAGTGTCTGAAGGCAGCTACAGTGTACTTATATCTAATAAATACATAAATAAATAAATAAATAAATAAATAAATAAATAAATAAATAAACATTTTTTTTAAAGGATAAGAAATAAAGAAAGACCAGGCAGGCCTGGCATCCTTATCTCTGTCTGTCTGTCTGTCTGTCTTTCTGATCCACTGGAACTGGAGATGGGCCACAATATAGTTGCTGGTAGTTGATCCCAGGTTCTCTGGAAGAGGAGACAATGCTGTTAATTGTTGAGCCCTTTCAGTGGCCCCACACATCTTTAAATTTTTGGAAGTAAATGTGAGTCTGTGTTTATGTACATCATATGCACACCATAAGAGGGATTTAGATTATCCAGAATCTGACACCCTCTCCTGGAGTGTCTGAAGACCGCTAAAGTGTACTTATATTTAATAAATACATAAATAAATAAATAAACATTTTTAAAAAGGATGAGAAAGAAAAAAAACCAGGCAGGCCTGCCACCCTTGTCTGTCTGTCTGTCTGTCTTTCTGTCTGATACCTTAGAACTGGAGATGAGCCACCATATAGTTGCTGGTAGTTGATCCCAGGTTGTCTGGAAGAGGAGATAATGCTGTTAATTGTTGAGCCCTTTCAGTGACCCCATACATCTTTAAATTTTTGAAGTATATGTGAGGCTGTGTTTATGTACATCATATACAGACCATAAGAGGGATTTAGATTCTCCAGAATCTGACACCATCTTCTGGAGTGTCTGAAGACAGACACAGTGTACTTATATCTAATAAATAAATAAATAAATAAATAAATAAATAAATAAATAAATAAATAAACATTTTTTAAAAAGGATAAGAAAGAAAGAAAGAACAGGGAGGCCTGCCTTCCTTATCTCTGTCTCTCTGTCTGTCTGTCTGTCTATCTGTCTGATACCCTGGAACTGGAGATGGGCTACCTTATAGTTGCTGGTAGTTGATCCCAGGTTCTCTGGAAGAGGAGACAATGCGGTTAATTGTTGAGCCCTTTCAGTGGCTCCACCCATCTGTAAATTTTTAGAAGTATATGTGAGGCTGTGTTTATGTACATCATATGCAGACCATAAGAGGGATTTAGATTCTCCAGAATCTGACACCCTCTTCTGGAGTGTCTGAAGATAGCTACAGTGTACTTTTATCTAATAAATACATAAATAAGTAAATAAACATTTCTTAAAAAGGATAAGAAAGAAAGACCAGGCAGGCCTGCCATCGTTATCTCTATATGTCTGTCTGTCTGTCTCTCTGTCTGATCCTCTGGAACTGGAGATGGGCCACCATATAGTTGCTGGTAGTTGATCCCAGGTTCTCTGGAAGAGGAGACAATGCTGTTAATGGTTGAGCCCATACAGTGGCCCCACACATCTTTAATTTTTGGAAGTAAATGTGAGTCTGTGTTTATGTACATCATATTCAGACCATAAGAGGGATTTAGATTCTCCAGAATCTGACACCTTCTTCCTGATGTCTGAAGACAGCTACAGTGTACTTATATCTAATAAATACATAAATAAATAAATAAACATTTCTTAAAAAGGATAAGAAAGAAAGAAAGACGAAGCAGGCCTGCCAACCTTATCTCTATCTGTCTGTATGTCTGTCACTCTGTCTGATCCCCTGGAACAGGAGATGGGCCACCATATAGTTGCTGGTAGTTGATCTCAGGTTCTCTGGAAGTGGAGACAATGCTGTTAATTTTTGAGCCGTTCAGTGGCAACACCCATCTTTAATTTTTAGAAGTAAATGTGAGGCTGTGTTTATGTACATCATATGCAGACAATAAGAGGGATTTAGATTCTCCAGAATCTGACACTCTCTTCTGGAGTGTCTGAAGACAGCTACAGTGTACTTATATCTAATAAATACATAAATAAATAAATAAATAAATAAGCATTATTAAAAAGGATAAGAAAAAAAGAAAGACCAGGAAGGCCTGCCATCTTTATCTCTGTCTGTCTGTCTGTCTGTCTGATACCCTGGAACTGGAGTGGGCCACCATATAGTTGCTGGTAGTTGATCCCAGATTCTCTGCAAGAGGAGACAAGGCAGTAAATTTTTGAGCCCTTTCAGTGGCACCACCCATCTTTAAATTTTTAGAAGTATTTGTGAGGCTGTGTTTATGTACATCATATGCAGACCATAAGAGGGATTTACATTCTCCAGAATCTGATCCCTCTTCGGAGTGTCTGAAGACAGCTACAGTGTACTTATATCTAATAAATACATAAATAAATAAATAAACATGTTTTAAAAAGGATAAGAAAGAAAGAAAAACCAGGCAGGCCTGCCATCCTTGTCTGTTTGTCTGTCTGTCTGTCTGATCCCCTGAAACTGGAGATGGGCCACCATATTTTTGCTGGTACTTGATCCCAAGTTCTCTGGAATAGGAGACAATGCTGTTAATTGTTGAGCCCTGACAGTGGCCCCACCCATCTTTAAATTTTTAGAAGTATATGTGAGGCTGTGTTTATGTACATCATATGCAGACCATAAGAGGGATTTAGATTCTCCAGAATCTGACACACTCTTCTGGAGTGTCTGAAGACAGCTACAATGTACTTATATCTAATAAATACATAAATAAAGAAATAAACATGTTTTAAAAAGGATAAGTAAGAAAGAAAGACCAGGCAGGCCTGCCATCCTTATCTCTGTCTGTCTGTCTGTCTGTCTGATCCCCGGGAACTGGAGATGGGCTACCTTATAGTTGCTGGTAGTTGATCCCAGGTTCTCTGGAAGAGGAGACAATGCTGTTAATTGGTGAGCCCTTTCAGTGGCCCCACCCATCTTTAAATTTTTAGAAGTATATGTGAGGCTGTGTTTTTGTACATCATATGCAGACCATAAGAGGGATTTAGATTCTCCAGAATCTGACACACTCTTCTGGAGTGTCTGAAGACAGCTACAGTGTACTTATATCTAATAAATACATAAATAAATAAATAAATAAATAAATAAATAAATAAATAAATAAACAAACATTTTTTAAAAGGGATAAGGAAGAAAGAAAAACCAGGCAGGCCTTCCATCCTTGTCTGTCTTTCTCTCTGTCTGTCTGTCTTGCCTAGCCCCTTGCGTAGCCTAGCCTAGCCCCTTGCCTTGCCTAGCCTAGCCCAGCCCTGCCTTGCCTAGCCCTGCCTATCCCTGTCTTTAACCAGGCTGGCCTCGAAGTCAGAAACTGACTGCTTCTGCCTCCAGAGTGCTCTCATTAAGAGCTCAAGCCACCACTGACTGTTGGGTTTTCTAAGTCTTACATAGGTATGGTCTGTTTCTCAGCTGTGAAACCCTAATTAACACATGTAGTCTGTCCTAGGTCAGCCATAGCTACAGACTGAGGCCTTTTCTAAAACAAAACAAAAGAAAACAAAAAATAGAAATAATAAAATAAATAAATTAAGCAACCACATGATAACTTTTCTTTCTTTCAATGATACTCAGAGCTTGAAGCAGTTCACCCATGAGACCTCAGCTCTGGACATTGAGGCTGTTCCCTAACAAGTATTATGGCTGAACCTGAGGGGTTCTACTGCTGATTTGTGTCCCCCTCTTTAAAAAAATAGTTGTTTTCAAAGGCTGCAGGTTCTTAGCCCTGTTCCTTGTTACAGTTGAGTCACAGCCCTGAAAGTTCGGTGGTAGTTAAAGGCACTGAGAAGGGCTTCCTCTAGACATCAAAGACCAAGTCTTTGTTATTAAAAAGTTAATCTGGATTGCCCCACCCCCTGGCATCCTTAGAATTCCTAGAAAGGAAGGCAGGGACCTGGGCAGAAGGGTGCAAGTCTACTGCTGTTTGTAAGTGGTAACAGAAAGCTTTCTCTTTTTGTTACCCTACCCCAAGTTACACTGTCACTTCTTTTTCCTAGTTGTTGTTTTGTCGGTTTATTCTCAACATAGACCCTTTTCCTTCCTAACCTTGGCTGTCCTGAACCTTACTGTCCTTGAACTCAGTGATTTGCCTGTCTTGCTGGGATGAAACTGTGAGCTACCATCCAGAAGGAAGCACCCTGCTGAGGTTAGATTGGGGTCTCTTCCATTTTCCTCTATGAACATGCATATGGCAGGCCTGTTCTTTCTTTTTTACTTTTCCTTTTCTTTTTAAAGATTTATATATTTATTATATTTAAGTATGCTGTAGCTATCTTCAGACAGTCCAGAAGAGGGTGTCAGATTCTGAAGAATCTAAATCATTCCTATTGTCTGCATATGATGTATATAAACACAGCCTCACATATACTCAAAAAAAAAAAGAAAGAAAGATGTGGCTACAGAGAGGGCTCAACAATTAAGAGCATTGTCTCCTCTTCCAGAGAACCTGGGCTCAATTACCAGTATTATATATGGTGGCCCATCTCCAGTTCCAGGGGATCTAATACTCTGTTCTGGAGTCTGTGGGCACAGCATACACATGCAAAACATTCTTACACAATCATTGAGAGAGGAGAGAGAGGGGTTGAGAGAGAGGGGAGGTAATCATACCTCCTGACGAGTTTGAAGACCTGAGCTTCATCACTCACACAAATAAATAAATGCAAAATATTTTTAAAAAATAAACTCTGCCATTGCCCTTTAAAAATTCCTAGAAAACAAGTTTTATAAGCAACAGTTATATTTACTATATCTAAAGTACAGTCATGAGCATATTCTCTAAATAGAAAAAGGCCTGTTAGTCTTAGAAATGGAAAAGACAAACCAAGGAAGGTTTGCAATTACATAATGAGGCAGCTCAGCCCAGCTCTTAGGTTGGAAATAAGACTGGAGAATAGGATACACCTGAAGACAGCCAGCCATTGCTTTTTGTTTTGGAGGCTGAAAGGATACACCTGAAGACAGCCAATGCTGTGTGATGGTGATCTGGTATTTTTTTTTTAATTTTTAAAAACTTTAACACTCTTTCTTTCTTTCTTTCTTTCTTTCTTTCTTTCTTTCTTTCTTTCTTTCTTTAACACTTTTTATAAAACCTTTTTCCTTTCTTTCTTTCTTTCTTTCTCTTTATTTCTTCTCACCCTGGCCTAGCCTACCCTAGCCTACCCTAGCCTACCCTAGCCTACCCTAGCCTACCCTAGCCTACCCTAGCCTACCCTAGCCTACCCTAGCCTACCCTAGCCTACCCTAGCCTACCCTAGCCTACCCTAGCCTACCCTAGCCTACCCTAGCCTACCCTAGCCTACCCTAGCCTACCCTAGCCTACCCTAGCCTACCCTAGCCTACCCTAGCCTACCCTAGCCTACCCTAGCCTACCCTAGCCTACCCTAGCCTACCCTAGCCTACCCTAGCCTACCCTAGCCTACCCTAGCCTACCCTAGCCTACCCTAGCCTACCTTAGCCTACCCTAGCCTACCCTAGCCCTGCCTAACCATGTCTTTCACCAGGGTGGCCTCGAACTCAGAAACTTACTGCCTCTGCCTACAGAGTGCTCTCATTAAGAGCTTGAGCCACCACTGAAGGTCGGGTTTTCTAAACCTTACCTTGCTCTTGGTGTCTGTTCTCAGCTGTGAAACCCTAATTAACACAGGTAGGCAGTCCTGGGTCAGCCAGAGCTACAGACTGAGGCCTTCTCTAAAAACAAATAAAACAAAACCAAACAACAAATAGAAATAATAAAATACATAAATTAAACAACCACAGCATAGCTTTTCTCTCTCTAGGTGGTACTCAGAAATTCCAGCAGTTGGCCTGTGACACCTCAGCTCAGTATATGTGAGGCTGTGTTTATGTACATCATACACAGACCATAAGAGGGATTTAGATTCTCTAGAATCTAACACACTCTTCTGGAGTGTCTGTAGACAGCTACAGTGTACTTATATATAATAAATACATAAATAAATAAAGATTTTTTAAAGGATAAGAAAGAAAGAAAGACCAGGCAGGCCTGCCATCCTTATCTCTGTCTGTCTGTCTGTCTGTCTGTCTGATCCCCTGGAACTGCAGATGGGCCACCATATAGTTGCTGGTAGTTGATCCCAGGTTCTCTGGAAGAGGAGACAATGCTGTTAATTGTTGATCCCTTTTAGTGGCCCCACCCATATTTAAATATTTAGAAGTATATGAGAGGCTGTGTTTATGTACATCATATGCAGACCATAAGAGGGATTTAGATTCTCCAGAATCTGACACCCTCTTCTGGAGTGTCTGAGGACAGCTACAGTGTACTTATATCTAATAAATAAATAAATAAATAAATAAATAAATAAATAAATAAATAAATAAATAAACATTTTTTAAAAAAGATAAGAAAAAAAGAAAGTCCAGCAGGCCTGCCATCCTTATCTCTGTCTGTCTGTCTGTCTGTCTGTCTGATCCCCTGGAACTGGAATGGGCCACCATATAGTTGCTGGTAGTTGATCCGAGTTTCTCTGGAAGAGGAGACAATGCTGTTAATTGTTGAGTCCTTTCAGTGGCCCCACACATCTTTAAATTTTTAGAAGAATATGTGAGTCTGTGTTTATGTACATCATATGCAGACCATGAGAGGGATTTAGATTCTCCAGAATCTGACAACATCTTCTGAAGTGTCTGAAGACAGCTACAGTGGTCTTATATCTAATAAATACATAAATAAATAAAAAATAAATAAATAAATAAATAAATAAATAAATAAATAAACATTTTTTCAACAGTATAATAAAGAAAGAAAGACCAGGCAGGCCTGCCATCCTTATATCTGTCTGTCTGTCTGTCTGTCTGATCCCCTGGAACTGGAGATGGGCCACCATATAGTTGCTGGTAGTTCATCCCAGGTTCTCTGGAAGAGGAGACAATGCTGTTAATTGTTGAGCCCTTTCAGTGACCCCACCCATCTTTAAATTTTTAGAAGTATATGTGAGACTGTGTTTATGTACATCATATGCAGACCATAAGAGGGATTTAGATTCTTCAGAATCTGACACCCTCTTCATGAGTGTCTGAAGACAGCTACAGTGTACTTATATATAAAAAATACATAAATAAATAAATAAATAAACATTTTTTAAAAGGATAAGAAAGAAAGAAAGACCAGGCAGGCCTGCCATCCTTATCTCTGTCTGTCTGTCTGTCTGTCTGTTTGTCTGTCTGATCCCCTGAAACTGGAGATGGGCCACCATATAGTTGCTGGTAGTTGATCCCAGGTTCTCTGGAAGAGGAGACAATGCTGTTAATTGTTGGTTCTTTTCAGTGGCCCCAACCATCTTTTAATTTTTAGAAGAATATGTGAGGCTGTGTTTATGTACATCATATGCAGAACATAAGGGGGATTTACATTCTACAGAATCAAACAGCCTCTTCTGGAGTGTCTGAAGATAGCTACAGTGTACTTATATCTAATAAATACATAAATAAATAAATAAATAAATAAATAAATAAATAAATAAATAAACCTTTTTTAAAATGATAAGAAAGAAAGAAAGACCAGACAGGCCTGCCATCCTTATCTCTGTCTGTCTGTCTGTGTGTCTGTCTGATCCCCTGGAACTGGAAATGGGCCACCATATAATTGCTGGTTGTTGATCCCAGGTTCTCTGGAAGAGGAGACAATGCTGTTAATTGTTGATCCCTTTTAGTGGCCCCACCCATATTTAAATTTTTAGAAGTATATGAGAGGCTGTGTTTATGTACATCATATGCAGACCATAAGAGGGATTTAGATTCTCCAGAATCTGACACCCTCTTCTGGAGTGTCTGAAGACAAGTATTGTGTACTTATATCTAATAAATACATTAAAAATAAATAATTAAATAAATATAAATAAATAAATAAACATTTTTTTAAACGGAGAAGAAAGAAAGAAAGACCATGCAGGCCTGCCATCCTTATCACTTTTGTCTGTCTGTCTGTCTGTCTGATCCCCTGTAACTGGAGTTGGGCCACCATATAGTTGCTGGTAGTTGATCCCAGGTTCTCTGGAAGAGGAGACAATGCTGTTAATTGTTGAGCCCTTTCAGTGGCCCCACCCATCTTTAAATTTTTAGAAGTATATGTGAGGCTATGTTTATGTACATCAAATGCAGACCATAAGAGGGATTTAGATTCTCCAGCATCTGACACCCTCTTCTGGAATGTCTGAAGACAGCTACAGTGTACTTATATCTAATAAATACATAAATAAACAAATAAATATTTTTCAATAAGGATAATAAAGAAAGAAAGTCCAGGCAGGCCTTCCATCCTTATCTCTGTCTGTCTGTCTGTCTGTCTGATCCCCTGGAACTGGAGATGGGCCACCATATAATTGCTGTTTGTTGATCCCAGGTTCTCTGGAAGAGGAGACAATGCTGTTAATTGTTGATCCCTTTTAGTGGCCCCACCCATCTTTAAATTTTTAGAAGTATATGTGAGGCTGTGTTTATGTACATCATATGCAGATCATAAGAGGTATTTAGATTCTCCAGAATCTGACACCCTCTTCCTGAGTGTCTGAAGACAGCTACAGTGTACTTATATCTAATAAATACATAAATAAATAAATAAACATGTTTTAAAAAAGGATAAGAAAGAAAGAAAAACCAGGCAGGCCTGCCATCCTTGTCGGTCTGTCTGTCTGTCTCTCTGATCCCCTGGATCTGGAGATGGGCCACCATATATTTGCTGGTAGTTGATCCCAGGTTCTCTGGAAGAGGAGACAATGCTGTTAATTGTTGAGCCCTTTCAGTGGCCCCACCCATCTTTAAATTTTTAGAAGTAAATGTGAAGCTGTTTTTATGTACATCATATGCAGATCATAAGAGGGACTTAGATTCTCCAGAAACTGACACCATCTTCCTGAGTGTCTGAAGACAGCTACAGTGTACTTATATCTAATAAATTCATAAATAAATAAATAAACATTTTTAAACGGATAAGAAAGAAATAAAAACCAGGAAGGCCTGCCATCCTTGTCTGTATGTCTGTCTGTCTGTCTGATCCCCTGGAACTGGAGATGGGCCACCATATAGTTGCTGGTAGTTGATCCCAGGTTCTCTGGAAGAGGAGACAATGCTGTTAATTGTTGAGCCCTTTCAGTGGCCCCACCCATCTTTAAATTTTTAGAAGTATATGTGAGGCTCTGTTTATGTACCGAATATGCAGACCATAAGAGGGATTTAGATTCTCCAGAATCTGACACCCTCTTCTGGAGTGTCTGAAGACAGCTACAGTGTACTTATATCTAATAAATTCATAAATAAACAAATAAACATTTTTAAAAAATTATAATAAAGAAAGAGAGACCAGGCAGGCCTGCCATCCTTATCTCTGTCTGTCTGTATGTCTGTCTGTCTGTCTATCTTATCCCCTGGAACTGGAGATGGGTCACCATATAGTTGCTGGTAGTTGATCCCAGATTCTCTGGAAGAAGAGACAATGCTGTTAATTGTTGAGCCCTCTCAGTGGCCCCGCCCATCTTTAAATTTTTAGAAGTATATGTGAGACTGTGTTTATGTACATCATATGCTTACCATAAGAGGGATTAAGATACTCCAGAATCTGACACCCTCTTCTGGAGTGGCTGAAGACAGCTACAATCCTTTTTTAGGATTGCTCACCATATTCCATGTTCTACATTGTGATTTTCTCATTTTTCAACTTTTTCAGGGTTTCTCATCTTATGTCAAGTCCTACAGTGAAATTTTCTCATTTTTTGACTTTTTCAGGGTGTCTCATCTTATTCCAAGTCCTACAGTGTGATTTTCTCATTTTTCGACTTTTTCAGGGTTTCTCACCATATTGCAGGTCCTACAAGTGTGAATTTCTTATTTTTGGACTTTTTCAGGGTTTCTCACCATATTCCAGCTCCTACAGTGTGTTTTTGTCATTTTTTGTCTTTTTCACGGTTTCTCATCTTATTCCAAGTCCTATATTGTGATTTTCTCATTTTTTGACTTTTTCAGGGTTTCTCACCATATTGCAGGTACTACAAGTTTGATTTTCTTATTTTTTGATCTTTCAGGGTTTCTCACCATATTCCAGGTCCTACTGTTTGATTTTCTCATTTTTAGACTTTTTCAGGGTTTCTCAACATATTCCAGGTACTACAGTCTGATTTTCTCTTTTTTTGACTTTTTCAGGGTTTCTCATCATATTCCAAGTCCTAGAGTGTGATTTTCTCTTTTTTTGACTTTTTCAGAATTTCTCACCATATTCCAGGTCCTATAGTGTGATTTTCTCATTTTAAGACTTTTTCAGGGTTTCTCAACATATTCCAACTCCTTCAGTGTATTTTTCTCATTTTTCGACTTTTTTAGGGTTTCTCATCTTATTCCAAGTCCTTCAGTGTGATTTTCTCATTTTAAGACTTTTTCAGGGTTTCTCAACATATTCCAGGTCCTACAGTGTGATTTTCTCATTTTTTGACTTTTTCAGGGTTTCTCACCATATTGGAGGTTCTACAAGTGTGATTTTCTTATTTTTCGACTTTTTCAGGGTTTACTCACCATATTCCAGCTTCTACAGTGTATTTTTCTCATTTTTTGACTTTTTCACGGTTTCTCATCATATTCTAAATCCTACAGTGTGATTTTCTCATTTTTGGAATTTTTCAGGGTTTCTTACCATATTGCAGGTACTACAAGTTTGATTTTCTTATTTTTCGACTGTTTGAGTGTTTCTCACCATATTGCAAGTCCAACTGTGTGATTTTCTCATTTTGAGACTTTTTCCATGTTTCTCACCATATTCCAGCTACTACAGTCTGATTTTCTCATTTTTGACTTTTTCAGGGTTTCTCATCATATTCCTAGTCCTAGAGTGTGATTTTTCCAATTTTTCGCCTTTTTCAGAGTTTCTCACCATATTCCAGGTACCACAGTGTGATTTTCTCATTTTTTGACTTTTTCAGGATTGCTCACCATATTCCATCTTCTACATTCTGATTTTCTCATTTTTCAACTTTTTCAGGGTTTCTCATCTTATTCCAAGTCCTACAGTGAAATTTTCTCATTTTTCGACATTTTCAGGGTTTCTTACATATTCCAGGTCCTACAGTGTGATTTTCTCATTTTTTGACTTTTTCAGAATTTCTCACCCTATTGCAGGTGCTACAGTATGATTTTCTCATTTGTCGACTTTTTCAGGTTTTCTCACCATATTGCAGGTACTACAAGTTTGATTTTCTTATTTTTCGACTGTTTCAGGGTTTCTCACCATATTCCAAGTCCTACTGTGTGATTATCTCATTTTTAGACTTTTTCAGTGTTTTCTCACAATATTCCAGGTACTACAGTGTGATTTTCTCATTTTTTGACTTTTTCAGGTTTTCTCATCATATTCCAAATCCTACAGTGTGATTTTCTCTTTTTCCGACTTTTAAAGGGTTTCTTACCATATTCCATGTCCTAGTCTGTAATTTTCTCATTTTTCGACTTTTTCAGGGTTTCTCACCATATTGGAGGTCCTACTTGTGTGATTTTCTTATTCTTCGACTTTTTCAGGTTTTCTCACCACATTCCAACTCCTACAGTATATTTTTCTCATTTTTGACTTTTTCATGGTTTCTCATCATATTCCAAATCCTACAGTGTGATTTTTTCATTTTTCGACTTTTTCAGGGTTTCTCACCATATTGCAGGTACTTCAAGTTTGATTTTCTTATATTTCGACTGTTTCACGGTTTCTCACCATATTTCAGGTCCTACTGTGTGATTTTCTCATTTTTTGAATTTTTCAGTGTTTCTCACCATATTCCAGGTCCTACAGTGTGTTTTTCTCATTTTTCGACTTTTTCAGGGTTTCTCACCATATTGGAGGTCCTACAATTGTGATTTTCTAATTTTTTAACCTTTTCAGGGTTTCTCTCCATATTCCAGCTCCTACAGTGTATTTTTCTCATTTTTTTTACTTTTTCACGGTTTCTCATCATATTCGAAGTCCTACCGTGTGATTTTCTCATTTTTCGACTTTTTCAGGGTTTCTCACCATATTTCAGGTACTACAGTTTTATCTTATTTTTAGACTTTTTCAGTGTTTCTCACCATATTCCAGGTACTACAGTGTGATTTTCTCATTTTTTGACTTTTTCAGGGTTTCTCATCGTATTCCAAGTCCTAGAGTGTGATTTTCGCATTTTTCAAATTTTTCAGGGATTCTCAGCATATTCCAGTTCCAACAATTTGATTTTCTAATTTTTTGACTTTTTCAGGGTTTCTCATCATATTTCAGGTACTACATGTTTTATCTTATTTTTAGACTTTTTCAGTGTTTCTCACCATATTCCAGGTACTACAGTGTGATTTTCTCATTTTTCGACTTTTTCAGGGTTTCTCACCATATTCCAAGTCCTACAGTGTGATTTTCTCATTTTTTGACTTTTTCTGGGTTTCTCATCATATTCCAAGTCCTAGAGTGTGATTTTCGCATTTTTTGAATTTTTCAGGGATTCTCAGCATATTCCAGTTCCTTCAGTGTGATTTTCTCATTTTTCGACTTTTTCAGGGTTTCTCACCATATCCCAAGTCCTACAGTGTGATTTTCTCATTTTAAGACTTTTTCAGGGTCTCTCACCATATTGCAAGTCCTACAAGTGTGTATTTCTTTTTTTTTTTTTTGACTTTTTCATGACTTCTCACCATATTCCAGCTCCTACAGTGTCATTTTCTCATTTTTCGACATTTTCAGGGTTTCTTACCATATTCCAGGTCCTACAGTGTGATTTTCTCATTTTAAGACTTTTTCTGTTTTTCTCATCATATTCTGGGTCCTAGTGCATGATTTTCTCATTTTTCGAATTTTTCAGGGTTTCTCACCATATTCCAAGTCCTACAGTGTAATTTTCTCATTTTTTGACTTTTTCAGGGTTTCTCATCATATTCCAAGTCCTAGAGTGTGATATTCTCATTTTTCGACTTTTTCAGGGTTTGTCACCATATTGCATGTAGTACAAGTTTGATTTTCTTATTTTTCGACTGTTTCAGGGTTTCTCACCACATTCGAGGTCCTACTGGGTGATTTTCTCATTTTAATACTTTTTTAGTGTTTCTCACCATATTCCAGGTACTAAAGTGTGATTTTTTCATTTTTTGACTTTTTCACGGTTTCTCATCATATTCCAAGTCCTAGAGTGTGATTTTTGCCTTTTTCGTATTTTTCAGGGTTTCTCAACATATTCCAGGTCCTACAGTTTGATTTTCTCATTTTTCGACTTTTTCAGGGTTTCTCACCAGCTTCCAGGTCCTACTGCGTGATTTTCTCATTTTTCGACTTTTTTCAGGATTTCTCACCATATTCTGGGTCCTACTACATGATTTTCTCATTTTTCGATGTTTCAGGGTTTCTCACCATATCCCAGTCCTAGAGTGTCCTTTTCTCATTTTTTAACTTTTTCAGGGTTTCTTAAGGTATTCCAGGTTCTACATTGTCATTTTCTCATTTTTCGAATATTTCAGGTTTTCTCAACATATTCCAGGTCCTACACTGTCATTTTATAATTTGCGACTTTTTCAGAGTTTCTCACCATATTCCATGTACTACAGTGTGATTTTTCTCATTTTTTGACTTTTTCAGGGTTTCTCACCATATTCCAGGTCCTACGGTGTGATTTTCTCATTTTAAGACTTTTTCAGTATTTTTCACAATATTCCAAGTACTACAGTGTGATTTTCTATTTTAAGACTTTTTCAGTGTTTCTCACCAAATCCCAGGTCCCACTGCGTGATTTTCTCATTTTTCGACTTTTTCAGTGTTTTCTAACCATATTCAAGGTACTACAGTGTTATTTTCTTATTTTTTGACTTTTTCAGGGTTTCTCACCATATTCCAAGTCCTACAGTGTGATTTTCTCATTTTTCGAATTTTTCACGGTTTCTCAACATATTCCAGATCCTACAGATTGATTTTCTCATTTTTCGACTTTTTCAGGATTTCTCACCAGCTTCCAGGTCCTACTGCGTGATTTTCTTATTTTTTGACTTTTTTTCAGGGTTTCTCACCATATTCTGTGTCCTACTGCATGATTTTCTCATTTTTCGACATTTTCAGAGTTTCTCACCATATTCCAAATCCTAGAGTGTGATATTCTCATTTTAAGACTTTTTCAGTGTTTCTCACCATATTGCAGGTACTACTGCATGATTTTCTCATTTTTCGACTTTTTCAGGGTTTCTCACCAGCTTCCAGGTCCTACTGCGTGATTTTCTTATTTTTTTGACTTTTTTTCAGGGTTTCTCACCATATTCTGGGTCCTACTGCATGATTTTCTCATTTTTTGATATTTTCAGAGTTTCTCACCATATTCCAAATCCTAGAGTGTGATATTCTCATTTTAAGACTTTTTCAGTGTTTCTCACCATATTGCAGGTACTCCTGCATGATTTTCTCATTTTTCGACATTTTCAGGGTTTCTCACCATATTCCAAGTCCTACAGTGTGATTTTTCATTTTTTGACTTTTTCAGGGTTACTCATCTTATTCCAAGCCACACCCATCTTTAAATTTTTAGAAGAAAATGTGAGGCTGTGTTTATATACATCATATGCAGATGGTAAGAGGGATTTAGATTCTCCAGAATCTGACACCCTCTCCTGGAGTGTCTGAAGACCGCTACAGTGTACTTATATCTAATAAATACATAAATAAATAAATAAATAAATAAATAAATAAATAAATAAACATTTTTTAAAAGGGATAAGAAAGAAAGAAAAACCAGGCAGGCCTCCATCCTTGTCTGTCTTTCTCTCTGTCTGTCTGTCTTGCCTAGCCCCTTGTGTAGCCTAGCCTAGCCCCTTGCCTTGCCTAGCCTAGCCCAGCCCTGCCTTGCCTAGCCCTGCCTATCCCTGTCTTTAACCAGGCTGGCCTCGAACTCAGAAACTGACTGCTTCTGCCTCCAGAGTGCTCTCATTAAGAGCTCAAGCCACCACTGACTGTTGGGTTTTCTAAGTCTTACATAGGTATGGTCTGTTTCTCAACTGTGAAACCCTAATTAACACATGTAGTCTGTCCTAGGTCAGCCATAGCTACAGACTGAGGCCTTTTCTAAAACAAAACAAAAGAAAACAAAAAAAATAGAAATAATAAAATAAATAAATTAAGAAACCACATGATATCTTTTCTTTCTTTCAATGATACTCAGAGTTTGAAGCAGTTCACCCATGAGACCTCAGCTCCGGACATTGAGGCTGTTTCCCTAACAAGTATTATGGCTGAACCTGAGGGGTTCTACTGCTGATTTGTGTCCCCCACTTTAAAAAAATAGTTGTTTTCAAAGGCTGCAGGTTCTTAGCTCTGTTCCTTGTTACAGTTGAGTCACAGCCCTGAAAGTTCAGTGGTAGTTAAAGGCACTGAGAAGGGCTTCCTATAGACATCAAAGACCAAGTCTTTGTTATTAAAAAGTTAATCTGGATTCCCCCACACCCTGGCATCCTTAGAATTCCTAGAAAGGAAGGCAGGGACCTGGGCAGAAGGGTGCAAGGCTACTGGTGTTTGTAAGTGGTAACAGAAAGCTTTCTCTTGTTTGTACCCTACCCCAAGTTACACTGTCACTTCTTTTTCCTAGTTGTTGTTTTGTAGGTTTGTATTCTCAACATAGACCCTTTTCCTTCCTAACCTTGGCTGTCCTGAAACTTACTGTCCTTGAACTCAGTGATTTGCCTGTCTTGCTGGGATGAAACTGTGAGCTACCATCCAGAAGGAAGCACCCTGCTGAGGTTAGATTGGGGTCTCTTCCATTTTCCTCTATGAACATGCATATGGCAGGCCTGTTCTTTCTTTTTTACTTTTCCTTTTCTTTTTAAAGATTTATTTATTTATTATATTTAAGTATGCTGTAGCTATCTTCAGACAGTCCAGAAGAGGGTGTCAGATTCTGAAGAATCTAAATCATTCTTATTGTCTGCATATGATGTATATAAACACAGCCTCACATATACTCAAAAAAAAAAAAAAAGAAAGAAAGATGTGGCTACAGAGAGGGCTCAACAATTAAGAGCATTGTCTCCTCTTCCAGAGAACTTGGGCTCAATTACCAGTATTATATATGGTGGCCCATCTCCAGTTCCAGGGGATCTAATACTCTGTTCTGGAGTCTGTGGGCACAGCATACACATGCAAAACATTCTTACACAATCATTGAGAGAGGAGAGAGAGGGGTTGAGAGAGAGGGGAGGTAATCATACCTCCTGACGAGTTTGAAGACCTGAGCTTCATCACTCACACAAATAAATAAATGCAAAATATTTTTAAAAAATAAACTCTGCCATTGCCCTTTAAAAATTCCTAGAAAACAATTTTTATAAGCAACAGTTATATTTACTATATCTAAAGTACAGTCATGAGCATATTCTCTAAATAGAAAAAGGCCTGTTAGTCTTAGAAATGGAAAAGACAAACCAAGGAAGGTTTGCAATTACATAATGAGGCAGCTCAGCCCAGCTCTTAGGTTGGAAATAAGACTGGAGAATAGGATACACCTGAAGACAGCCAGCCATTGCTTTTTGTTTTGGAGGCTGAAAGGATACACCTGAAGACAGCCAATGCTGTGTGATGGTGATCTGGTATTTTTTTTTTAATTTTTAAAAACTTTAACACTTTTTATAAAACCTTTTTCTTTCTTTCTTTCTTTCTTTTCTTTCTTTCTTTCTTTCTTTCTTTCCTCACCCTAGCCCCTACCCTAGCCCTGTCTTTCACCAGGTTGGCCTCATACTCAGAAACTGACTGCCTCTGCCTACAGAGTGCTCTCATTAAGAGCTTGAGCCACCACTGAATGTAGGGTTTTCTAAGCCTTACCTTGCTCTTGGTGTCTGTTCTCAGCTGTGAAACCCTAATTAACACAAGTAGGCAGTCCTGGGTCAGCCAGAGTACAGACTGAGGACTTCTCTAAAAACAAATAAAACAAAACAAAACAACAAATAGAAATAATAAAATACATAAATTAAGCAACCACAGCATAGCTTTTCTCTATCTAGGTGGTACTCAGAAATTCCAGCAGTTGGCCTGTGACACCTCAGCTCAGTATATGAGAGGCTGTGTTTATGTACATCATATGCAGACCATAAGAGGGATTTACATTGTCCAGAATCTGACACCCTCCTCTGGAGTGTCTAAAGAAAGCTACAGTGTACTTATGAATAAGAAATACATAAATAAATAAATAAATAAATAAATAAATAAATAAATAAATAAATATTTTTTAAAAAGGATAAGAAAGAAAGAAAGACCAGGCAGGCCTGCCATCCTTATCTCTGTCTGTCTGTCTGTCTGATCCCGTGGAACTGGAGATGGGCCACCTTGTAGGTGCTGGTAGTTGATCCCACCTTCTCTGGAAGAGGAGACAATGCTGTTAATTGTTGAGCCCTTTCAGTGGCCCCACCCATTTTTAATTTTTAGAAGTATATGTGAGGCTGTGTTTATGTACATCATATTCAAACGATAAGAGGGATTTAGATTCTCCAGAATCTAACACCCTCTTCTGGAGTGTCTGAAGACGGCTACAGTGTACTTATATCTAATAAATAAATAAATAAATAAATAAATAAATAAATAAATAAATAAATAAACATTTTTTAAAAAGTATAAGAAATAAAGAAAGACCAGGCAGGCCTGCCATCCTTATCTCTGTCTCTCTGTCTGTCTGTCTGTCTGATCCCGTGGAACTGGAAATGGGCCACCTTGTAGGTGCTGGTAGTTTATCCCAGGTTCTCTGGAAGAGGAGACAATGCTGTTAATTGTTGAGCTTTTAGAGTGGCCCCACCCTTCTTTAAATTTTTAGAAGTATATGTGAGGCTTTGTTTATGTACATCATATGCAGACCATAAGAGGGATTTAGATTCTCCAGAATCTGTCACCCTCTTCTGGAGTGTCTGAAGACAGCTACAGTGTACTTATATCTACTAAATACATAAATAAATATATAAATAAACATTTTATTAAAAAGGATAAGAAAGAAAGAAAGACCAGGCAGGCCTGCCATCCTTAGCACTGTCTGTCTGTCTGTCTGTCTGATCCCCTGGAACTGGAGATGGGCCACCATATAGTTGCTGGTAGTTGATCCAAGGTTCTCTGGAAGAGGAGACAATGCTCTTAATTGTTGAGCTTTTAGAGTGGCCGCACACTTCTTTAAATATTTAGAAGTATATGTGAGGCTGTGTTTATGTACATCATATGCAGACCATAAGAGGGATTTAGATTCTCCAGAATCTGACACCCTCTTCTGTAGTGTCTGAACAGATACAGTGTACTTATATCTACTAAATACATAAATAAATAAATAAATAAACATTTTTTAAAAAGGATAAGAAAGAAAGAAAGACCAGGCAGGCCTGCCATCCATATCTCTGCCTGTCTGTCTGTCTGTCTATCTGATCCCCGGGAACTGGAGATGGGCCACCATATAGTTGCTGGTAGTTGATCCCAGGTTCTCTGGAAGAGGAGACAATGCTCTTAATTGTTGAGCCCTTTCAGTGGCCGCACACTTCTTTAAATATTTAGAAGTATATGTGAGGCTGTGTTTATGTACATCATATTCAGATTATAAGAGGATTTAGATTCTCCAGAATCTGACACCCTCTACTGGAGTGTCTGAAGACAGCTACAGTGTACTTATATATAATAAATGAATAAATAAATAAATAAATAAACATTTTTTAAAAAGGATAAGAAAAAAAGTAAGACCAGGCAGGCCTGCCATCCTTATCTCTGTCTGTCTGTCTGTCTGTCTGATCCCCTGGAACTGGAGATGGGCTACCATATAGTTGCTGGTAGTTGATCCCAGGTTCTCTGGAAGAGGAGACAATGCTGTTAATTGTTGAGCCCTATCAGTGGCCCTACCCATCTTTAAATTTTTAGAAGTGTATGTGAGGCTGTGTTTATTACATCATATGCAGAACAGAAGAGGGATTTAGATTCTCCAGAATCTGACACCCTCTTCTGGAGTGTCTGAAGACAGCTACAGTGCACTTATATCTAATAAATACATAAATAAATATATAAATAAACATTTTTTTTAAAAGGATAAGAAAGAAAGAAAGACCAGGCAGGCCTGCCATCCTTATCACTGTCTGTATGTCTGTCTGTCTGATCCCCTGGAACTGGAGATGGGCCACCATATAGTTGCTGGTAGTTGATCCCAGGTACTCTGGAAGAGGAGACAATGCTGTTAATTGTTGAGCCCTTTCAGTGGCGCCACCCATCTTTAAATATTTAGAGGTATATGAGAGGGTGTTTATGTACATCATATGCAGACCATAAGAGGGATTTAGATTCTCCAGAATCTGACACCCTCTTCTGGAGTGTCTGAAGACAGCTACAGTGTACTTATATCTAATAAATACATGAATAAATATATAAATAAACATTTTTTTAAAAAGGATAAGACAGAAAGAAAGACCAGGCAGGCCTGCCATCCTTATCACTGTCTGTATGTCTGTCTGTCTGATCCCCTGGAACTGGATATGGGCCTCCATATAGTTGCTGGGAGTTGATCCCAGGTACTCTGGAAGAGGAGACAATGCTATTAATTGTTGAGCCTTTTCAGTGGCGCCACCCATCTTTAAATATTTAGAGGTATATGTGAGGCTGTGTTTATGTACATCATATGCAGACCATAAGAGGGATTTAGATTCTCCAGAATCTGACACCCTCTTCTGGAGTGTCTGAAGACAGCTACAGTGTAATTATATCTAATAAATACGTAAATAAATAAATAAATAAATAAATAAATAAATAAACATTTTTTAAAAAGTATAAGAAAGAAAGAAAGACCAGGCAGGCCTGCCATCCATATCTCTGTCTGTCTGTCTGTCTGATCCCGTGGAACTGGAGATGGGCCACCTTGTAGGTGCTGGTAGTTTATCCCAGGTTCTCTGGAAGAGGAGACAATGCTGTTAATTGTTGAGCTTTTAGAGTGGCCCCACCCTTCTTTAAATTTTTAGAAGTATATGTGAGGCTTTGTTTATGTACATCATATGCAGACCATAAGAGGGATTTAGATTCTCCAGAATCTGACACCCTCTTCTGGAGTGTCTGAAGACAGCTACAGTGTAATTATATCTAATAAATACGTAAATAAATAAATAAATAAATAAATAAACATTTTTTAATTAGTATAAGAAAGAAAGAAAGACCAGGCAGGCCTGCCATCCATATCTCTGTCTGTCTGTCTGTCTGATCCCGTGGAACTGGAGATGGGCCACCTTGTAGGTGCTGGTAGTTTATCCCAGGTTCTCTGGAAGAGGAGACAATGCTGTTAATTGTTGAGCTTTTAGAGTGGCCCCACCCTTCTTTAAATTTTTAGAAGTATATGTGAGGCTTTGTTTATGTACATCATATGCAGACCATAAGAGGGATTTAGATTCTCCAGAATCTGACACCCTCTTCTGGAGTGTCTGAAGACAGCTACATTGTACTTATATCTACTAAATACATAAATAAATATATAAATAAACATTTTTTTAAAAAGGATAAGAAAGAAAGAAAGACCAGGCAGGCCTGCCATCCTTAGCACTGTCTGTCTGTCTGTCTGTCTGATCCCCTGGAACTGGAGATGGGCCACCATATAGTTGCTGGTAGTTGATCCAAGGTTCTCTGGAAGAGGAGACAATGCTCTTAATTGTTGAGCTTTTAGAGTGGCCGCACACTTCTTTAAATATTTAGAAGTATATGTGAGGCTGTGTTTATGTACATCATATGCAGACCATAAGAGGGATTTAGATTCTCCAGAATCTGACACCCTCTTCTGTAGTGTCTGAACAGATACAGTGTACTTATATCTACTAAATACATAAATAAATAAATAAATAAACATTTTTTAAAAAGGATAAGAAAGAAAGAAAGACCAGGCAGGCCTGCCATCCATATCTCTGCCTGTCTGTCTGTCTGTCTATCTGATCCTCGGGAACTGGAGATGGGCCACCATATAGTTGCTGGTAGTTGATCCAAGGTTCTCTGGAAGAGGAGACAATGCTCTTAATTGTTGAGCCCTTTCAGTGGCCGCACACTTCTTTAAATATTTAGAAGTATATGTGAGGCTGTGTTTATGTACATCATATTCAGATTATAAGAGGATTTAGATTCTCCAGAATCTGACACCCTCTACTGGAGTGTCTGAAGACAGCTACAGTGTACTTATATATAATAAATAAATAAATAAATAAATAAATAAATAAATAAACATTTTTTTAAAAAGGATAAGAAAGAAAGTAAGACCAGGCAGGGCTGCCATCCTTATCTCTGTCTGTCTGTCTGTCTGTCTGTCTGATCCCCTGGAACTGGAGATGGGCCACCATATAGTTGCTGGTAGTTGATCCCAGGTTCTCTGGAAGAGGAGACAATGCTCTTAATTGTTGAGCCCTATCAGTGGCCCTACCCATCTTTAAATTTTTAGAAGTGTATGTGATGCTGTGTTTATTACATCATATGCAGAACAGAAGAGGGATTTAGATTCTCCAGAATCTGACACCCTCTACTGGAGTGTCTGAAGACAGCTACAGTGTACTTATATCTAATAAATACATAAATAAATATATAAATAAACATTTTTTTAAAAAGGATAAGAAAGAAAGAAAGACCAGGCAGGCCTGCCATCCTTATCACTGTCTGTCTGTCTGTCTGTCTGATCCCCTGGAACTGGAGATGGGCCACCATATAGTTGCTGGTAGTTGATCCAAGGTTCTCTGGAAGAGGAGACAATGCTCTTAATTGTTGAGCTTTTAGAGTGGCCGCACACTTCTTTAAATATTTAGAAGTATATGTGAGGCTGTGTTTATGTACATCATATGCAGACCATAAGAGGGATTTAGATTCTCCAGAATCTGACACCCTCTTCTGTAGTGTCTGAACAGATACAGTGTACTTATATCTACTAAATACATAAATAAATAAATAAATAAACATTTTTTAAAAAGGATAAGAAAGAAAGAAAGACCAGGCAGGCCTGCCATCCATATCTCTGCCTGTCTGTCTGTCTGTCTATCTGATCCTCGGGAACTGGAGATGGGCCACCATATAGTTGCTGGTAGTTGATCCCAGGTTCTCTGGAAGAGGAGACAATGCTCTTAATTGTTGAGCCCTTTCAGTGGCCGCACACTTCTTTAAATATTTAGAAGTATATGTGAGGCTGTGTTTATGTACATCATATTCAGATTATAAGAGGATTTAGATTCTCCAGAATCTGACACCCTCTACTGGAGTGTCTGAAGACAGCTACAGTGTACTTATATATAATAAATAAATAAATAAATAAATAAATAAATAAATAAACATTTTTTTAAAAAGGATAAGAAAGAAAGTAAGACCAGGCAGGGCTGCCATCCTTATCTCTGTCTGTCTGTCTGTCTGTCTGTCTGATCCCCTGGAACTGGAGATGGGCCACCATGTAGTTGCTGGTAGTTGATCCCAGGTTCTCTGGAAGAGGAGACAATGCTCTTAATTGTTGAGCCCTATCAGTGGCCCTACCCATCTTTAAATTTTTAGAAGTGTATGTGATGCTGTGTTTATTACATCATATGCAGAACAGAAGAGGGATTTAGATTCTCCAGAATCTGACACCCTCTACTGGAGTGTCTGAAGACAGCTACAGTGTACTTATATCTAATAAATACATAAATAAATATATAAATAAACATTTTTTTAAAAAGGATAAGAAAGAAAGAAAGACCAGGCAGGCCTGCCATCCTTATCACTGTCTGTATGTCTGTCTGTCTGATCCCCTGGAACTGGAGATGGGCCACCATATAGTTGCTGGTAGTTGATCCCAGGTACTCTGGAAGAGGAGACAATGCTGTTAATTGTTGAGCCCTTTCAGTGGCGCCACCCATCTTTAAATATTTAGAGGTATATGTGAGGCTGTGTTTATGTACATCATATGCAGACCATAAGAGGGATTTAGATTCTCCAGAATCTGACACCCTCTTCTGGAGTGTCTGAAGACAGCTACAGTGTACTTATATCTAATAAATACATGAATAAATATATAAATAAACATTTTTTTAAAAAGGATAAGACAGAAAGAAAGACCAGGCAGGCCTGCCATCCTTATCACTGTCTGTATGTCTGTCTGTCTGATCCCCTGGAACTGGATATGGGCCACCATATAGTTGCTGGTAGTTGATCCCAGGTACTCTGGAAGAGGAGACAATGCTGTTAATTGTTGAGCCCTTTCAGTGGCGCCACCCATCTTTAAATATTTAGAGGTATATGTGAGGCTGTGTTTATGTACATCATATGCAGACCATAAGAGGGATTTATATTCTCCAGAATCTGACACCCTCTTCTGGAGTGTCTGAAGACAGCTACAGTGTATTTATATCTAATAAATAAATAGATAAATAAATAAATAAATAAACATTTTTTAAAAAGTATAAGAAAGAAAGAAAGACCAGGCAGGCCTGCCATCCATATCTCTGTCTGTCTGTCTGTCTGTCTGTCTATCTGATCCCCGGGAACTGGAAATGGGCCACCATATAGTGCTGGTAGTTGATCCAAGGTTCTCTGGAAGAGGAGACAATTCGGTTAATTGTTGAGCCCTTTCAGTGGCCCCACACTTCTTTAAATATTTAGAAGTTTATGTGAGGCTGTGTTTATGTACATCATATTCAGATTATAAGAGGGATTTAGATTCTCCAGAATCTGACACCCTCTTCTGGAGTGTCTGAAGACGGCTACAGTGTACTTATATCTAATAAATAAATAAATAAATAAATAAATAAATAAATAAATAAATAAATAAATAAACATTTTTTTAAAAGTATAAGAAATAAAGAAATACCAGGCAGGCCTGCCATCCTTATCTCTGTCTCTCTGTCTGTCTGTCTGTCTGATCCCGTGGAACTGGAGATGGGCCACCTTGTAGGTGCTGGTAGTTTATCCCAGGTTCTCTGGAAGAGGAGACAATGCTGTTAATTGTTGAGCTTTTAGAGTGGCCCAACCCTTCTTTAAGTTTTTAGAAGTATATGTGAGGCTTTGTTTATGTACATCATATGCAGACCATAAGAGGGATTTAGATTCTCCAGAATCTGACACCCTCTTCTGGAGTGTCTGAAGACAGCTACAGTGTACTTATATCTACTAAATACATAAATAAATATATAAATAAACATTTTTTTAAAAAGGATAAGAAAGAAAGAAAGACCAGGCAGGCCTGCCATCCTTAGCACTGTCTGTCTGTCTGTCTGTCTGATCCCCTGGAACTGGAGATGGGCCACCATATAGTTGCTGGTAGTTGATCCAAGGTTCTCTGGAAGAGGAGACAATGCTCTTAATTGTTGAGCTTTTAGAGTGGCCGCACACTTCTTTAAATATTTAGAAGTATATGTGAGGCTGTGTTTATGTACATCATATGCAGACCATAAGAGGGATTTAGATTCTCCAGAATCTGACACCCTCTTCTGTAGTGTCTGAACAGATACAGTGTACTTATATCTACTAAATACATAAATAAATAAATAAATAAACATTTTTTAAAAAGGATAAGAAAGAAAGAAAGACCAGGCAGGCCTGCCATCCATATCTCTGCCTGTCTGTCTGTCTGTCTATCTGATCCTCGGGAACTGGAGATGGGCCACCATATAGTTGCTGGTAGTTGATCCCAGGTTCTCTGGAAGAGGAGACAATGCTCTTAATTGTTGAGCCCTTTCAGTGGCCGCACACTTCTTTAAATATTTAGAAGTATATGTGAGGCTGTGTTTATGTACATCATATTCAGATTATAAGAGGATTTAGATTCTCCAGAATCTGACACCCTCTACTGGAGTGTCTGAAGACAGCTACAGTGTACTTATATATAATAAATAAATAAATAAATAAATAAATAAATAAATAAATAAATAAACATTTTTTAAAAAGGATAAGAAAGAAAGTAAGACCAGGCAGGCCTGCCATCCTTATCTCTGTCTGTCTGTCTGTCTGTCTGTCTGATCCCCTGGAACTAGAGATGGGCCACCATATAGTTGCTGGTAGTTGATCCCAGGTTCTCTGGATGAGGAGACAATGCTCTTAATTGTTGAGCCCTATCAGTGGCCCTACCCATCTTTAAATTTTTAGAAGTGTATGTGATGCTGTGTTTATTACATCATATGCAGAACAGAAGAGGGATTTAGATTCTCCAGAATCTGACACCCTCTACTGGAGTGTCTGAAGACAGCTACAGTGTACTTATATCTAATAAATACATAAATAAATATATAAATAAACATTTTTTTAAAAAGGATAAGAAAGAAAGAAAGACCAGGCAGGCCTGCTATCCTTATCACTGTCTGTATGTCTGTATGTCTGATCCCCTGGAACTGGAGATGGGCCACCATATAGTTGCTGGTAGTTGATCCAAGGTACTCTGGAAGAGGAGACAATGCTGTTAATTGTTGAGCCCTTTCAGTGGCGCCACCCATCTTTAAATATTTAGAGGTATATGTGAGGCTGTGTTTATGTACATCATATGCAGACCATAAGAGGGATTTAGATTCTCCAGAATCTGACACCCTCTTCTGTAGTGTCTGAAGACAGCTACAGTGTACTTATATCTAATAAATACATGAATAAATATATAAATAAACATTTTTTTAAAAAGGAAAAGACAGAAAGAAAGACCAGGCAGGCCTGCCATCCTTATCACTGTCTGTATGTCTGTCTGTCTGATCCCCTGGAACTGGATATGGGCCACCATATAGTTGCTGGTAGTTGATCCCAGGTACACTGGAAGAGGAGACAATGCTGTTAATTGTTGAGCCCTTTCAGTGGCGCCACCCACCTTTAAATATTTAGAGGTATATATGAGGCTGTGTTTATGTACATCATATGCAGACCATAAGAGGGATTTAGATTCTCCAGAATCTGACACCCTCTTCTGGAGTGTCTGAAGACAGCTACAGTGTATTTATATCTAATAAATAAATAGATAAATAAATAAATAAATAAATAAATAAATAAACATTTTTTAAAAAGTATAAGAAAGAAAGAAAGACCAGGCAGGCCTGCCATCCATATCTCTGTCTGTCTGTCTGTCTGTCTGTCTATCTGATCCCCGGGAACTGGAGATGGGCCACCATATAGTGCTGGTAGTTGATCCAAGGTTCTCTGGAAGAGGAGACAATTCGGTTAATTGTTGAGCCCTTTCAGTGGACCCACACTTCTTTAAATATTTAGAAGTTTATGTGAGGCTGTGTTTATGTACATCATATTCAAACGATAAGAGGGATTTAGATTCTCCAGAATCTGACACCCTCTTCTGGAGTGTCTGAAGACGGCTACAGTGTACTTATATCTAATAAATAAATAAATAAATAAATAAATAAATAAATAAATAAATAAATAAATAAATAAATAAACATTTTTTAAAAAGTATAAGAAATAAAGAAAGACCAGGCAGGCTGCCATCCTTATCTCTGTCTCTCTGTCTGTCTGTCTGTCTGATCCCGTGGAACTGGACATGGGCCACCTTGTAGGTGCTGGTAGTTTATCCCAGTTTCTCTGGAAGAGGAGACAATGCTGTTAATTGTTGAGCTTTTAGAGTGGCCCCACCCTTCTTTAAATTTTTAGAAGTATATGTGAGGCTTTGTTTATGTACATCATATGCAGACCATAAGAGGGATTTAGATTCTCCAGAATATGACACCCTCTTCTGGAGTGTCTGAAGACAGCTACAGTGTACTTATATCTAATAAAAACATAAATAAATATATAAATAAACATTTTTTAAAAAGGATAAGAAAGAAAGAAAGACCAGGCAGGCCTGCCATCCTTAGCACTGTCTGTCTGTGTGTCTGTCTGATCCCCTGGAACTGGAGATGGGCCACCATATAGTTGCTGGTAGTTGATCCAAGGTTCTCTGGAAGAGGAGACAATGCTCTTAATTGTTGAGCTTTTAGAGTGGCCGCACACTTCTTTAAATATTTAGAAGTATATGTGAGGCTGTGTTTATGTACATAATATGCAGACCATAAGAGGGATTTAGATTCTCCAGAATCTGACACCCTCTTCTGTAGTGTCTGAACAGATACAGTGTACTAATATCTACTAAATACATAAATAAATAAATAAATAAACATTTTTAAAAAAGGATAAGAAAGAAAGAAAGACCAGGCAGGCCTGCCATCCATATCTCTGCCTGTCTGTCTGTCTGTCTATCTGATCCTCGGGAACTGGAGATGGGCCACCATATAGTTGCTGGTAGTTGATCCCAGGTTCTCTGGAAGAGGAGACAATGCTCTTAATTGTTGAGCCCTTTCAGTGGCCGCACACTTCTTTAAATATTTAGAAGTATATGTGAGGCTGTGTTTATGTACATCATATTCAGATTATAAGAGGATTTAGATTCTCCAGAATCTGACACCCTCTACTGGAGTGTCTGAAGACAGCTACAGTGTACTTATATATAATAATTAAATACATAAATAAATAAATAAATAAATAAATAAATAAACATTTTTTAAAATGGATAAGAAAAAAAGTAAGACCAGGCAGGCCTGCCATCCTTATCTCTGTCTGTCTGTCTGTCTGTCTGATCCCCTGGAACTGGAGATGGGCTACCATATAGTTGCTGGTAGTTGATCCCAAGTTCTCTGGAAGAGGAGACAATGCTGTTAATTGTTGAGCCCTATCAGTGGCCCTACCCATATTTAAATTTTTAGAAGTGTATGTGAGTCTGTGTTTATTACATCATATGCAGAACAGAAGAGGGATTTAGATTCTCCAGAATCTGACACCCTCCTCTGGAGTATCTGAAGACAGCTACAGTGTACTTTTATCTAATAAATACATAAATAAATATATAAATAAACATTTTTTTAAAAAGGATAAGAAAGAAAGAAAGACCAGGCAGGCCTGCCGTCCTTATCACTGTCTGTATGTCTTTCTGTCTGATCCCCTGGAACTGGAGATGGGCCACCATATAGTTGCTGGTAGTTGATCCCAGGTACTCTGGAAGAGGAGACAATGCTGTTAATTGTTGAGCCCTTTCAGTGGCGCCACCCATCTTTAAATATTTAGAGGTATATGTGAGGCTGTGTTTATGTACATCATATGCAGAACAGAAGAGGGATTTAGATTCTCCAGAATCTGACACCCTCTTTTGGAGTGTCTGAAGACAGCTACAGTGTACTTATATCTAATAAATACATGAATAAATATATAAATAAACATTTTTTTAAAAAGGATAAGACAGAAAGAAAGACCAGGCAGGCCTGCCATCCTTATCACTGTCTGTATGTCTGTCTGTCTGCTCACCTGGAACTGGAGATGGGCCACCATATAGTTGCTGGTAGTTGATCCCAGGTACTCTGGAAGAGGAGACAATGCTGTTAATTGTTGAGCCCTTTCAGTGGCGCCACCCATCTTTAAATATTTAGAGGTATATGTGAGGCTGTGTTTATGTACATCATATGCAGACCATAAGAGGGATTTAGATTCTCCAGAATCTGACACCCTCTTCTGGAGTGTCTGAAGACAGCTACAGTGTACTTATATCTAATAAATAAATAGATAAATAAATAAATAAATAAATAAACATTTTTTAAAAAGTATAAGAAAGAAAGAAAGACCAGGCAGGCCTGCCATCCATATCTCTGTCTGTCTGTCTGTCTGTCTGTCTATCTGATCCCCGGGAACTGGAGATGGGCCACAATATAGTGCTGGTAGTTGATCCAAGGTTCTCTGGAAGAGGAGACAATTCGGTTAATTGTTGAGCCCTTTCAGTGGCCCCACACTTCTTTAAATATTTAGAAGTTTATGTGAGGCTGTGTTTATGTACATCATATTCAGATTATAAGAGGATTTAGATTCTCCAGAATCTGACACCCTCTACTGGAGTGACTGAAGACAGCTACAGTGTACTTATATATAATAAATAAATAAATAAATAAATAAATAAATAAATAAATAAATAAATAAACATTTTTTAAAAAGGATAAGAAAGAAAGAAAGACCAGGCAGGCCTGCCATCCTTATCACTGTCTGTATGTCTGTCTGTCTGATCCCCTGGAACTGGAGATGGGCCACCATATAGTTGCTGGTAGTTGATCCCAAGTACTCTGGAAGAGGAGACAATGCTGTTAATTGTTGAGCCCTTTCAGTGGCGCCACCCATCTTTAAATATTTAGAGGTATATGTGAGGCTGTGTTTATGTACATCATATGCAGACCATAAGAGGGATTTAGATTCTCCAGAATCTGACACCCTCTTCTGGAGTGTCTGAAGACAGCTACAGTGTACTTATATCTAATAAATAAATAGATAAAAAAATAAATAAATAAATAAACATTTTTTAAAAAGTATAAGAAAGAAAGAAAGACCAGGCAGGCCTGCCATCCATATCTCTGTCTGTCTGTCTGTCTGTCTGTCTATCTGATCCCCGGGAACTGGAGATGGGCCACCATATAGTGCTGGTAGTTGATCCAAGGTTCTCTGGAAGAGGAGACAATTCGGTTAATTGTTGAGCCCTTTCAGTGGCCCCACACTTCTTTAAATATTTAGAAGTATATGTGAGGCTCTGTTTATGTACATCATATGCAGACCATAAGAGGGATTTAGATTCTCCAGAATCTGACACCCTCTTCTGGAGTGTCTGAAGACAGCTACAGTGTACTTATATCTAATAAATACATAAATAAATAAATAAATAAACATTTTTTAAAAAGTATAAGAAATAAAGAAAGACCAGGCAGGCCTGCCATCCTTATCTCTGTCTCTCTGTCTGTCTGTCTGTCTGATCCACTGGAACTGGAGATGGGCCACCATAAGGTGCTGGTAGTTTATCCCAGGTTCTCTGAAAGAGGAGACAATGCTGTTAATTGTTGAGCCCTCTCAGTGGCCCGACACATCTTTAAATTTTTAGAAGTATATGTGAGGCTGTGTTTATGTACATCATATGCAGACCATAAGAGGGATTTAGATTCTCCAGAATCTGACACCCTCTTCTGGAGTGTCTGAAGACAGCTACAGTGTACTTATATCTAATAAATACATAAATAAATATATAAATAAACATTTTTTTAAAAAGGATAAGAAAGAAAGAAAGACCAGGCAGGCCTGCCATCCTTATCACTGTCTGTATGTCTGTCTGTCTGATCCCCTGGAACTGGAGATGGGCCACCATATAGTTGCTGGTAGTTGATCCCAGGTACTCTGGAAGAGGAGACAATGCTGTTAATTGTTGAGCCCTTTCAGTGGCGCCACCCATCTTTAAATATTTAGAAGTATATGTGAGGCTGTGTTTATATACATCATATGCAGACCATAAGAGGGATTTAGATTCTCCAGAATCTGACACCCTCTTCAGGAGTGTCTGAAGACAGCTACAGTGTACTTATATCTAATAAATAAATAGATAAATAAATAAATAAATAAATAAATAAATAAATAAATAAATAAACATTTTTTAAAAAAGTATAAGAAAGAAAGAAAGACCAGGCAGGCCTGCCATCCATATCTCTGTCTTTCTATCTGTCTGTCTATCTGATCCCCGGGAACTGGAGATGGGCCACCATATAGTGCTGGTAGTTGATCCAAGGTTCTCTGGAAGAGGAGACAATTCAGTTAATTGTTGAGCCCTTTCATTGGCCCCACACTTCTTTAAATATTTAGAAGTTTATGTGAGGCTGTGTTTATGTACATCATATTCAGATTATAAGAGGATTTAGATTCTCCAGAATCTGACACCCTCTACTGGAGTGACTGAAGACAGCTACAGTGTACTTATATTTAATAAATAAATAAATAAATAAATAAATAAATAAATAAATAAATAAACATTTTTTTAAAAAGGATAAGAAAGAAAGAAAGACCAGGCAGGCCTGCCATCCTTATCACTGTCTGTATGTCTGTCTGTCTGATCCCCTGGAACTGGAGATGGGCCACCATATAGTTGCTGGTAGTTGATCCCAGGTACTCTGGAAGAGGACATAATGCTGTTAATTGTTGAGCACTTTCAGTGGTGCCACCCATCTTTAAATATTTAGAGGTATATGTGAGGCTGTGTTTATGTACATCATATGCAGACCATAAGAGGGATTTAGATTCTCCAGAACCTGACACCCTCTTCTGGAGTGTCTGAAGACTGCTACAGTGTACTTATATCTAATGAATAAATAGATAAATAAATAAATAAATAAATAAATAAACATTTTTTAAAAAGTATAAGAAAGAAAGAAAGACCAGGCAGGCCTGCCATCCATATCTCCGTCTGTCTGTCTGTCTGTCTATCTGATCCCCGGGAACTGGAGATGGGCCACCATATAGTGCTGGTAGTTGATCCAAGGTTCTCTGGAAGATGAGACAATTCGGTTAATTGTTGAGCCCTTTCAGTGGCCCCACACTTCTTTAAATATTTAGAAGTTTATGTGAGGCTGTGTTTATGTACATCATATTCAGATTATAAGAGGATTTAGATTCTCCAGAATCTGACACCCTCTACTGGAGTGACTGAAGACAGATACAGTGTACTTATATATAATAAATAAATAAATAAATAAATAAATAAATAAACATTTTTTAAAAAGGATAAGAAAAAAGTAAGACCAGGCTGGCCTGAAATCCTTATCTCTGTCTGTCTGTCTGTCTGTCTGATCCCCTGGAACTGGAGTTGGGCTACCATAAAGTTGCTGGTAGTTGATCCCAGGTTCTCTGGAAGAGGAGACAATGCTGTTAATTGTTGAGCCCTATCAGTGGCCCTACCCATCTTTAAATATTTAGAAGTATATGTGAGGCTGTGTTTATGTACATCATATGCAGACCATAAGAGGGATTTAGATTCTCCAGAATCTGACACCCTCTTCTGGAGTGTCTGAAGACAGCTACAGTTAGTTATATCTAATAAATACATAAATAAATATATAAATAAACATTTTTTTAAAAAGGATAAGAAAGAAAGAAAGACCAGGCAGGCCTGCCATTCTCATCACTGTCTGTATGTCTGTCTGTCTGATCCCCTGGAACTGGATATGGGCCACCATATAGTTGCTGGTAGTTGATCCCAGGTACTCTGGAATAGGAGACAATGCTGTTACTTGATGAGCCCTTTCAGTGGCGCCACCCATCTTTAAATATTTAGAGGTATACGTGAGGCTGTGTTTATGTACATCATATGCAGACCATAAGAGGGATTTAGATTCTCCAGAATCTGACACCCTCTTTTGGAGTGTCTGAAGACAGCTACAGTGTACTTATATCTAATAAATAAATAGATAAATAAATAAATAAATAAAAACATTTTTTAAAAAGCATAAGAAAGAAAGAAAGACCAGGCAGGCCTGCCATCCATATCTCTGTCTGTCTGTCTGTCTGTCTATCTGAACCCCGGGAACTGGAGATGGGCCACCATATAGTGCTGGTAGTTGATCCAAGGTTCTCTGGAAGAGGAGACAATTCGGTTATTTGTTGAGCCCTTTTAGTGGCCCCACACTTCTTTAAATATTTAGAAGTTTATGTGAGGCTGTGTTTATGTACATCATATTCAGATTATAAGAGGATTTAGATTCTCCAGAATCTGACACCCTCTACTGGAGAGACTGAAGACAGCTACGGTGTACTTATATATAATAAATAAATAAATAAATAAATAAATAAACATTTTTTAAAAAGGATAAAAAAGAATTTAAGACCAGGCAGGCCTGCCATCCTTTTCTCTGTCTGTCTGTCTGTCTGTCTGATCCCCTGGAACTGGAGTTGGGCTACCATAAAGTTGCTGGTTGTTGATCCCAGCTTCTCTGGAAGAGGAGACAATGCTGTTAATTGTTGAGCCCTATAAGTGGCCCTACCGATCTTTAAATATTTAGAAGTATATGTGAGGCTGTGTTTATGTACATCATATGCAGACCATAAGAGGGATTTATATTCTCCAGAATCTGACACCCTCTTCTGGAGTGTCTGAAGACAGCTACAGTGTACTTATATCTAATAAATAGATAGATAAATAAATAAATAAATAAATAAATAAATAAATAAACATTTTTTAAAAAGGATAAGAAAGGAAGAAAGACCAGGCAGGCCTGCCATCCATATCTCTGCCTGTCTGTCTGTCTGTCTATCTGATCCCCGGGAACTGGAGATGGGCCACCATATAGTTGCTGGTAGTTGATCCAAGGTTCTCTGGAAGAGGAGACAATGCTCTTAATTGTTGAGCCCTATCAGTGGCCCTACCCATCTTTAAATTTTTAGAAGTATATGTGAGTCTGTGTTTATGTACATCATATGCAGACCATAAGAGGGATTTAGATTCTACAGAATCTGACACCCTCTTCTGGAGTGTCTGAAGACAGCTACAGTGTACTTATATCAAATAAATAAATAAATAAATAAATAAATAAATAAATAAATAAACATTATTTAAACCGGATAAGAAAAAAAGAAAGACCAGGCAGGCCTACCATCCTTATCTCTGTCTGTCTGTCTATCAGTCATTCTGATCCCCTGGAACTGGAGATGGTCCACCATATAGGTGCTGGTAGTTGATCCCAGGTTCTCTGGAAGAGGAGGCAATGCTGTTAATTGTTGAGTGCTTTCAGTTTCCCCACCCATCGTTAAATTTTTAGTAGTATATGTGAGGCTGTGTTTATGTACATCATATGCAGACCATAAGAGGGATTTAGATTCTCCAGAATCTGACACCCTCTTCTGGAGTGTCTGAAGACAGCTACAGTGTACTTATATCTAATAAATACATAAATAAATATATAAATAAACATTTTTTTAAAAAGGATAAGAAAGAAAGAAAGAAAGACCAGGCAGGCCTGCCATCCTTATCACTGTCTGTATGTCTGTCTGTCTGATCCCCTGGAACTGGAGATGGGCCACCATATAGTTGCTGGTAGTTGATCCCAGGTACTCTGGAAGAGGAGACAATGCTGTTAATTGTTGAGCTTTTAGAGTGGCCCCACCCTTCTTTAAATTTTTAGAAGTATATGTGAGGCTGTGTTTATGTACATCATATGCAGACCATAAGAGGGATTTAGATTCTCCAGAATCTGACACCCTCTTCTGGAGTGTCTGAACAGCTACAGTGTACTTATATCTAATAATAAATAAATAAATAAATAAATAAATAAATAAATAAATAAATAAACATTTTTAAAAAGTATAAGAAATACAGAAAGACCAGGCAGGCCTGCCATCCATATCTCTGTCTCTCTGTCTGTCTGTCTGTCTGATCCCCTGGAACTGGAGATGGGCCACCATAAGGTGCTGGTAGTTTATCCCAGGTTCTCTGAAAGAGGAGACAATGCTGTTAATTGTTGAGCCCTCTCAGTGGCCCCACCCATCTTTAAATTTTTAGAAGTATATGCAAGGCTGTGTTTATGTACCAAATATGCAGACCATAAGAGGGATTTAGATTCTCCAGAATCTGACACCCTCTTCTGGAGTGTCTGAAGACAGCTACAGTGTACATATATCTAATAAATACATAAATAAATATATAAATTAACATTTTTTAAAGAAGGATAATAAAGAAAGAAAGACCAGGCAGGCCAGCCATCCTTATCACTGTCTGTATGTCTGTCTGTCTGATCCCCTGGAACTGGAGATGGGCCACCATATAGTTGCTGGTAGTTGATCCCAGGTACTCTGGAAGAGGAGACAATGCTGTTAATTGTTGAGCTTTTAGAGTGGCCCCACCCTTCTTTAAATTTTTAGAAGTATATGTGAGGCTGTGTTTATGTACCTCATATGCAGACCATAAGAGGTATTTAGATTCTCCAGAATCTGACACCCTCTTCTGGAGTGTCTGAACAGCTACAGTGTACTTATATCTAATAATAAATAAATAAATAAATAAATAAATAAATAAATAAATAAATAAATAAATAAACAAACAAACATTTTTTTTAAAAAAGGATAAGAAAGAAAGAAAGACCAGGCAGGCCTGCCATCCTTATCACTGTCTGTCTGTCTGTCTGTCTGATCCCCTGGAACTGGAGATGGGCCACCATAATGTGCTGGTAGTTTATCCCAGGTTCTCTGAAAGAGGAGACAATGCTGTTAATTGTTGAGCCCTTTTAGTGACGCCACCCATCTTTAAATATTTAGAGGTATATGTGAGGCTGTGTTTATGTACATCATATGCAGACCATAAGAGGGATTTAGATTCTCCAGAATCTGACACCCTCTTCTGGAGTGTCTGAAGACAGCTTCATTGTACTTATATCTAATAAATAAATAGATAAATAAATAAATAAATAAATAAATAAATAAATAAATAAATAAACATTTTTTAAAAAGTATAAGAAAAAAAGAAAGACCAGGCAGGCCTGCCATCCATATCTCTGTCTGTCTGTCTGTCTGTCTATCTGATCCCCGGGAACTGGAGATGGTCCACCATATAGTGCTAGTAGTTGATCCAAGGTTCTCTGGAAGAGGAGACAATTCGGTTAATTGTTGAGCCCTTTCAGTGGCCCCACACTTCCTTACATATTTAGAAGTTTATGTGAGGCTGTGTTTATGTACATCATATTCAGATTATAAGAGGATTTAGATTCTCCAGAATCTGACACCGTCTACTGGAGTGACTGAAGAGAGCTACAGTGTACTTATACATAATAAATAAATAAATAAATAAATAAATAAATAAATAAACATTTTTTAAAAAGGATAAAAAAGAAAGTAAGACCAGTCAGGCCTACCATCCTTATCTCTGTCTGTCTGTCTGTCTGTCTGATCCCCTGGTACTGGAGTTGGGCTACCATAAAGTTGCTGGTATTTGATCCCAGGTTCTCTGGAAGAGGAGACAATGCTGTTAATTGTTGAGCCCTATCAGTGGCCCTACCGATCTTTAAATATTTAGAAGTATATGTGAGGCTGTGTTTATGTACATCATATGCAGACCATAAGAGGGATTTATATTCTCCAGAATCTGACACCCTCTTCTGGAGTGTCTGAAGACAGCTACAGTGTACTTATATCTAATAAATAAATAGATAAATAAATAAATAAATAAATAAATAAATAAACATTTTTTAAAAAGGATAAGAAAGAAAGAAAGACCAGGCAGGCCTGCCATCCATATCTCTGCCTGTCTGTCTGTCTGTCTATCTGATCCCCGGGAACTGGAGATGGGCCACCATATAGTTGCTGGTAGTTGATCCAAGGTTCTCTGGAAGAGGAGACAATGCTCTTAATTGTTGAGCCCTATCAGTGGCCCTACCCATCTTTAAATATTTAGAAGTATATGTGAGTCTATGTTTATGTACATCATATGCAGACCATAAGAGGGATTTAGATTCTCCAGAATCTGACACCCTCTTCTGGAGTGTCTGAAGACAGCTACAGTGTACTTATATCTAATAAATACATAAATAAATAAATAAATAAATAAATAAATAAATAAATAAACATTATTTAAACCTGATAAGAAAAAAAGAAAGACCAGACAGGCCTACCATCCTTATCTCTGTCTGTCTGTCTTTCAGTCGTTCTGATCCCCTGGAACTGGAGATGGGCCACCATATAAGTGCTGGTAGTTGATCCCAGGTTCTCTGGAAGAGGAGACAATGCTGTTAATTGTTGAACACTTTCAGTGGCCCCACCCATCGTTAAATTTTTAGTAGTATATGTGAGGCTTTGTTTATGTACATCATATGCAGACCATAAGAGTGATTTAGATTCTCCAGAATCTGACACCTTCTTCTGGAGTGTCTGAAGACAGCTACAGTGTACTTATATCTAATAAATACATAAATAAATAAACATTTTTTAAAAAGGATAATAAAGAAAGAAAGACCAGGCAGGCCTGCCATCCTAATCTCTGTCAGTCTGTCTGTCTGTCACACTGTCTGATCCCTTGGAACTGGAGATGGGCCAGCATATAGTTGCTGTTAGTTGATCCCAGGTTCTCTGGAAGAGGAGACAATGCTATTAATTGTTGAGCCCTTTCAGTGGCTCCACCTATCTTTAAATTTTTAGAAGTATATGTTAGGCTGTGTTTATGTACATCATATGCAGACCATAAGAGGGATTTAGATTCTCCAGAATCTGACACCCTCTTCTGGAGTGTCTGAAGACAACTACAGTGTACTTATATCTAATAAATACAAACATATATAAATAAATAAATAAATAAACATTATTTTAAAACCATAAGAAAGAAAGAAAGACCAGGCAGGCCTGCCATACTTATCTCTTTCTGTCTGTCTGTCTGTCTGATCCCCTGGAACTGGAGATGGGCCACCTTGTAGGTGCTGGTAGTTGATCCCAGGTTCTCTGGAAGAGGAGACAATGCTGTTAATTGTTGAGCCCTTTCAGTGGCCCCACCCATTTTAATTTTTACAAGTATATGTGAGGCTGTGTTTATGTACATCATATTCAGACCATAAGAGGGATTTAGAATATCCAGAATCTGACACCATCTTCTGGAGTGTCTGAAGACGGCTACAGTGTACTTATATCTAATAAATACATAAATAAATAAATAAATGAATAAATAAATAAACATTTTTTATAAAGTATAAGAAATAAAGAAAGACCAGTCAGGCCTGCCATCCATATCTCTGTCTCTCTGTCTGTCTGTCTGTCTGATCCACTGGAACTGGAGATGGGCCACCATAAGGTGCTGGTAGTTTATCCCAGGTTCTCTGAAAGAGGAGACAATGCTGTTAATTGTTGAGCCCTCTCAGTGGCCCCACACATCTTTAAATTTTTAGAAGTATATGTGAGGCTGTGTTTATGTACATCATATGCAGACCATAAAAGGGATTTAGATTCTCCAGAATCTGACACCCTCTTCTGGAGTGTCTGAAGACAGCTACAGTGTACTTATATCTAATAAATACATAAATAAATATATAAATACACATTTTTTTAAAAAGGATAAGAAAGAAAGAAAGACCAGGCAGGACTGCCATCCTTACAACTGTCTGTCTGTCTGTCTGTCTGATCCCCTGGAACTGGAGATGGGCCACCTTTTAGGTGCTGGTAGTTGATCCCAGGTTCTCTGGAAGAGGAGACAATGCTGTTAATTGTTGAGTCCTTTCAGTGGCCCCAACTATTTATAATTTTTAGAAGTATATGTGAGGCTGTGTTTATGTACATCATATTCAGACCATAAGAGGGATTTAGATTCTCTAGAATCTGACACCCTCTTCTGGAGTGTCTGAAGACGGCTACAGTGTACTTATATCTAATAAATACATAAATAAATAAATAAATAAATAAACATTTTTTAAAAAGTATAAGAAATAAAGAAAGACCAGGCAGGCCTGCCATCCATATCTCTGTCTCTCTGCCTGTCTGTCTGTCTGATCCCCTGGAACTGGAGATGGGCCACCATAAGGTGCTGGTAGTTTATCCCAGGTTCTCTGAAAGAGGAGACAATGCTGTTAATTGTTGAGCCCTCTCAGTGGCCCCACCCATCTTTAAATTTTTAGAAGTATATGCAAGGCTGTGTTTATGTACATCATATTCAGACCATAAGAGGGATTTAGATTCTCTAGAATCTGACACCCTCTTCTGGAGTGTCTGAAGACGGCTACAGTGTACTTATATCTAATAAATACATAAATAAATAAATAAATAAATAAATAAATAAACATTTTTTAAAAAGTATAAGAAATAAAGAAAGACCAGGCAGGCCTGCCATCCATATCTCTGTCTCTCTGTCTGTCTGTCTGTCTGATCCCCTGGAACTGGAGATGGGCCACCATAAGGTGCTGGTAGTTTATCCCAGGTTCTCTGAAAGAGGAGACAATGCTGTTAATTATTGAGCCCTCTCAGTGGCCCCACCCATCTTTAAATTTTTAGAAGTATATGCAAGGCTGTGTTTATGTACCGAATATGCAGACCATAAGAGGGATTTAGAGATTAGTTAGGGAAGCAGAAACCGGCCTGAGTAGGACCACAGGCCTCATCCAGCCGGATCAGCGCCGGGGTATCGGGAGCGCAGGGTTGCCTGACACCCGCCAGCTACCCACGACCCCCGCCGCAGGATTTTGGGACTGCTGGATCTTAAGACTTCTGGAGAGTGGAACACAGCTTCTGCTCCAATCCAATTGCACGCGGGACCAGAGACTGCATTAGTTAGGGAAGCAGAAAAACGGCCTGAGTAGGACCACAGGCCTCTTCCGGCTGGACCAGCACCGGGGTACCGTCAGCTACCCACGACCCCCGCCGCAGGATTTAGAGACTGCTGGTGAGTGGAACACAGCTTCTGCTCCAATCTTTAAATAGTGACAACGATAACAACTAACCCCAGAGATTACCAGATGGCGAAAGGTAAACGTAATAATCTTACTAACAGAAACCAAGACCACTCACCATCATCAGAACCCAGCACCCCCACTTCGCCCAGTCCAGGGCACCCCAACACACCGGAAAAGCTAGACACGGATTTAAAAGCATATCTCCTGATGATGATAGAGGACTTCAAGAAGGACTTTAATAACACACTTAAAGAAATGCAGGAGAACACTGCTAAAAAGGCAGAAGACAATAAAGAGGAAGCACAAAAATCCCTTAAAGAATTGCAGGAGAACACTGCTAAAGAGTTACAAATCCTTAAAGAAAAACATGATAACATAATCAAACAGGTAGAAGTCCTTACAGAAAAACAGGAAAACACATCCAAACAGATGATGGAAATGAACAAAACCATACTAGACCTAAAAAGGGAAGTAGACACAATAAAGAAAACCCCAAATGAGGCAACAATGGAGATAGAAACCCTAGGAAAGAAATCTGGAACCATAGATACGAGCATCAGCAACAGAATACAAGAGATGGAAGAGAGAATCTCAGGTGCAGAAGATTCCATAGAGAACATCGGCAAAACAATCAAGGAAAATGTAAAATGCAAAAAGATCCTAACTCAAAACATCCAAGAAATACAGGACATAATGAGAAGACCAAACCTACGGATAATAGGAGTGGATGAGAATGAAGATTTTCAACTCAAAGGACCAGCAAACATCTTCAACAAAATTATAGAAGAAAACTTCCCAAATCTAAAGAAAGAGATGCCCATGAACATACAAGAAGCCTACAGAACTCCAAATAGACTGGACCAGAAAAGAAATACCTCCCGACACATTATAATCAGAACAACAAATGCTCTAAATAAAGATAGAATACTAAAAGCAGTAAGAGAAAAAGGCCAAGTAACATATAAAGGCAAGCCTATCAGAATTACACCAGACTTTTCACCAGAGACTATGAAAGCCAGAACATCCTGGACAGATGTTATACAGACACTAAAAGAACACAAATTCCAGCCCAGGCTACTATACCCAGCCAAACTCTCAATTAACATAGATGGAGAAACCAAAGTATTCCACGACAAAACCAAATTCACACATTATCTCTCCACGAATCCAGCCCTTCAAAGGATAATAACAGAAAAAAACCAATACAAGGACAGGAACCACGCCCTAGAAACAACAAGAAGGTAATCCCTCAACAAACCTAAAAGTAGACAGCCACAAGAACAAAATGCCAACTTTAACAACAAAAATAACAGGAAACAACAATTACTTTTCCTTAATATCTCTTAATATCAATGGACTCAACTCCCCGATAAAAAGACATAGACTAACAAACTGGCTACACAAACAAGACCCAACATTTTGCTGCTTACAGGAAACTCATCTCAGAGAAAAGGATAGACACTACCTCAGAATGAAAGGCTGGAAAACAATTTTCCAAGCAAATGGCATGAAGAAACAAGCTGGAGTAGCCATTCTAATATCTGATAAGATTGACTTCCAACCCAAAGTCATTAAAAAAGACAGGCAGGGACACTTCATACTCATCAAAGGTAAAATCCTCCAAGAGGAACTATCAATCCTGAATATCTATGCTCCAAATACAAAGGCAGCCACATTCATTAAAGAAACTTTAGTAAAGCTCAAAGCACACATTGCACCTCATACAATAATAGTGGGAGACTTCAACACACCACTTTCACAAATGGACAGATCATGGAAACAGAAACTAAACAGGGACACAGTGAAACTAAGAGAAATTATGAATCAAATGGATCTGGCAGATATCTACAGAACATTCTATCCTAAAACAAAAGGATATACCTTCTTCTCAGCACCTCATGGTACCTTCTCCAAAATTGACCACATAATTGGTCACAAAACAGGCCTCAACAGATATAAAAATATTGAAATTGTCCCATGCATCCTATCAGATCACCATGGACTAAGGCTGATCTTCAATAACAAAATAAATAATAGAAAGCCAACCTTCACGTGGAAACTGAACAACACTCTTCTCAATGATACCTTGGTCAAGGAAGGAATAAAGAAAGAAATTAAGGACTTTTTAGAGTTCAATGAAAATGAAGCCACAACATACCCAAACTTATGGGACGCAATGAAAGCATTTTTAAGAGGAAAACTCATAGCTCTGAGTGCCTCCAAAAGGAAACTAGAGAGAGCACACATTAGCAGCTTGACAACACACCTAAAAGCACTAGAACAAAAGGAAGCAAATTCACCCAAGAGGAGTAGACGGCAGGAAATAATCAAACTCAGGGGTGAAATCAACCAAGTGGAAACAAGAAAAACTATTCAAAGAATCAACCAATCAAGGAGCTGGTTCTTTGAGAAAATCAACAAGATAGATAAACCCTTAGCCAGACTCACTAGAGGGCACAGGGAAAGCATCCTAATTAACAAAATCAGAAATGAAAAAGGAGACATAACAACAGATCCTGAAGACATCCAAAACACCATCAGATCCTTCTACCAAAGGCTATACTCAACAAAACTGGAGAACCTGGATGAAATGGAGAAGTTCCTAGACAGATACCAGGTACCAAAGTTGAATCAAGATCAGGTTAATGATCTAAACAGCCCTATATCCCCCAAAGAAATAGAAGCAGTCATTAATAGTCTCCCAACTAAAAAAAGCCCAGGACCAGATGGGTTTAGTGCAGAGTTCTATCAGACCTTCAAAGAAGATCTAATCCCAGTTCTTCACAAACTATTCCACAAAATAGAAACAGAAGGTACTCTACCCAACTCATTCTATGAAGCCACAATTACTCTGATACCTAAACCACAAAAAGACCCAACAAAGATAGAAAACTTCAGACCAATATCCCTTATGAATATTGATGCAAAAATCCTCAATAAAGTTCTTGCTAACCGAATCCAAGAACACATCAAAACAATCATCCATCCTGACCAAGTAGGTTTCATCCCAGGGATGCAGGGATGGTTCAATATACGGAAATCCATCAACGTAATCCAGTATATAAACAAACTCAAAGACAAAAACCACATGGTCATCTCGTTAGATGCGGAAAAAGCATTTGATAAGATCCAACACCCATTCATGATAAAAGTCTTGGAAAGATCAGGAATTCAAGGCCCATGCCTAAACATGATAAAAGCAATCTACAGCAAACCAGTAGCCAACATCAAAGTAAATGGTGAGAAGCTTGAAGCAATCCCTCTAAAATCAGGGACTAGACAAGGCTGTCCACTTTCTCCATACCTATTCAACATTGTACTTGAAGTCCTAGTCAGAGCAATTCGACAACAAAAGGAGATCAAAGGGATACAAATTGGAAAAGATGAAGTCAAAATATCACTCTTTGCAGATGATATGATAGTATATATAAGTGACCCTAAAAATTCCACCAGAGAACTCCTAAGCCTGATAAACAGCTTCGGTGAAGTAGCTGGATATAAAATTAACTCAAACAAATCAATGGCCTTTCTCTACACAAAGAATAAACAGGCTGAGAAAGAAATTAGGGAAACAACACCCTTCTCAATAGTCACAAATAATATAAAATATCTTGGCGTGACTCTAACTAAGGAAGTGAAAGATCTGTATAATAAAAACTTCAAGTCTCTGAAGAAAGAAATTCTAGAAGATCTCAGAAGATGGAAAGATCTCCCATGCTCATGGATTGGCAGGATCAACATTGTAAAAATGGCTATCTTGCCAAAAGCAATCTACAGATTCAATGCAATCCCCATCAAAATTCCAAATCAATTCTTCAACGAATTAGAAAGTGCAATCTGCAAATTCATCTGGAATAACAAAAAACCTAGGATAGCAAAAACTCTTCTCAAGGATAAAAGAACCTCTGGTGGAATCACCATGCCGGACCTAAAGCTCTACTACAGAGCAATTGTGATAAAAACTGCATGGTACTGGTATAGTGACAGACAAATAGACCAATGGAATAGAATTGAAGACCCAGAAATGAACCCACACACCTATGGTCACTTGATCTTGGACAAGGGAGCTAAAAACATCCAGTGGAAGAAAGACAGCATTTTCAACAAATGGTGCTGGCACAACTGGTTGTTAACATGTAGAAGAATGCGAATCGATCCATTCCTATCTCCTTGTACTAAGGTCAAGTCTAAGTGGATCAAGGAACTTCACATAAAACCAGAGACACTGAAACTTATAGAGGAGAAAGTGGGGAAAAGCCTTGAAGATATGGGCACAGGGGAAAAATTCCTGAATAGAACAGTAATGGCTTGTGCTGTAAGATTGAGAATTGACAAGTGGGACCTCATGAAACTACAAAGCTTCTGCAAGGCTAAAGACACCATCAATAAGACAAAAAACCACCAACAGATTGGGAAAGGATCGTCACCTATCCTAAATCAGATAAGGGACTAATATCCAATATATATAAAGAACTCAAGAAGGTGGACTCCAGAAAGTCAAATAACCCCATTAAAAAATGGGGCTCAGAACTGAACAAAGAATTCTCACCTGAGGAATACCGAATGGCAGAGAAGCACCTGAAAAAATGTTCAACATCCTTAATCATCAGGGAAATGCAAATCAAAACAACCCTGAGATTCCACCTCACACCAGTCAGAATGGCTAAGATCAAAAATTCAGGTGACAGCAGATGCTGGCGAGGATGTGGAGAAAGAGGAACACTCCTCCATTGTTGGTGGGATTGCAAGCTTGTACAACCACTCTGGAAATCAGTCTGGCGGTTCCTCAGAAAATTGGACATAGTACTACCGGAGGATCCAGCAATACCTCTCCTGGGCATATATCCAGAAGATGTCCCAACCGGTAAAAAGGACACATGCTCCACTATGTTCATAGCAGCCCTATTTATAATAGCCAGAAGCTGGAAAGAACCCAGATGTCCCTCAACAGAGGAATGGATACAGAAATTATGGTACATTTACACAATGGAGTACTACTCAGCTATTAAAATGAATGAATTTATGAAATTCCTAGCCAAATGGATGGACCTGGAGGGCATCATTTTGAGTGAAGTAACACAATCACAAAAGAACTCACACAATATGTATTCATTGATAAGTGGATATTAGCCCAAAACTTAGGATACCCAAGATATAAGATACAATTTGATAAACGCATGAAACTCAAGAAGAATGAAGACCAAAGTGTGGACACTGTGCACCTTCTTAGAATTGGGAACAAAACACCCAGGGAAGGAGTTACAGAGACAAAGTTCGTAGCTGTGATGAAAGGATGGACCATTTAGAGACTGCTGTATCCAGGGATCCGTCCCATAATCAGCTTCTAAACGCTGACACCATTGCATACACTAGCAAGATTTTGCTGAAAGGACCCAAATATAGCTGTCTCTTGTGAGATGATGCCGGGGCCTAGCAAACACAGGAGTGGATGTTCACAGTCAGCTATTGGATGTATCACAGGGCTCCCAATGGAGAAGCTAGAGAAAGTACCCAAGGAGCTAAAGGGATCTGCAACCCTATTGTTGGAACAACATGATGTACTAACCAGAACCCTGGAGCTCTTGTCTCTAGCTGCATATGTATCGAAAGATGGCCTAGTCAGCCATCAATGGAAAGAGAGGCCCATTGGACTTGCAAACTTTATATGCCCCAATATAGGGGAATGCCAGGGCCAAAAGAATGGGAATGGGTGGGTAGGGAAGTGGGGGGCGCTATGGGGGACTTTTGGGATAGTATTGGAAATGTAATTGAGGAAAATATGTAATAAAAATATAAAAAAATAATAAAAAAAAAGAGGAATTTAGATTCTCCAGAATCTGACACCCTCTTCTGGAGTGTCTGAAGACAGCTACAGTGTACATATATCTAATAAATACATAAATAAATATATAAATAAACATTTTTTTAAAAGGATAAGAAAGAAAGAAAGACCAGGCAGGCCTGCCATCCTTATCACTGTCTGTATGTCTGTCTGTCTGATCCCCTGGAACTGGAGATGGGCCACCATATAGTTGCTGGTAGTTGATCCCAGGTACTCTGGAAGAGGAGACAATGCTGTTAATTCTTGAGCTTTTAGAGTGGCCCCACCCTTATTTAAATTTTTAGAAGTATATGTGAGGCTGTGTTTATGTACATCATATGCAGACCATAAGAGGGATTTAGATTCTCCAGAATCTGACACCCTCTTCTGGAGTGTCTGAACAGCTACAGTGTACTTATATCTAATAATAAATAAATAAATAAATAAATAAATAAATAAATAAATAAATAAATAAACGAACATTTTTTTAAAAAAAGGATAAGAAAGAAATAAAGACCAGGCAGGCCTGCCATCCTTATCACTGTCTGTCTGTCTGTCTGTCTGTCTGATCCCCTGGAACTGGAGATGGGCCACCTTTTAGGTGCTGGTAGTTGATCCCAGGTTCTCTGGAAGATTAGACAATGCTGTTAATTGTTGAGTCCTTTCAGTGGCCCCACCTATTTATAATTTTTAGAAGTATATGTGAGGCTGTGTTTATGTACATCATATTCAGACCATAAGAGGGATTTAGATTCTCTAGAATCTGACACCCTCTTCTGGAGTGTCTGAAGACGGCTATAGTGTACTTATATCTAATAAATACATAAATAAATAAATAAATAAATAAATAAATAAATAAATAAATAAATAAACATTTTTTAAAAAGTAGAAGAAATAAAGAAAGACCAGGCAGGCCTGCCATCCTTATCTCTGTCTCTCTGTCTGTCTGTCTGTCTGTCTGATCCACTGGAACTGGAGATGGGCCACCATAAGGTGCTGGTAGTTTATCCCAGGTTCTCTGAAAGAGGAGACAATGCTGTTAATTGTTGAGCCCTCTCATTGGCCCACACATCTTTAAATTTTTAGAAGTATATGTGAGGCTGTGTTTATGTACATCATATGCAGACCATAAGAGGGATTTAGATTCTCCAGAATCTGACACGCTCTTCTGGGGTGTCTGAAGACAGCTACAGTGTACTTATATCTAATAAATACATAAATAAATATATAAATAAACATTTTTTTGAAAAGGATAAGAAAGAAAGAATGACCAGGCAGGCCTGCCATCCTTATCACTGTCTGTATGTCTGTCTGTCTGATCCCCTGGAACTGGAGATGGGCCACCATATAGTTGCTGGTAGTTGATCCCAGGTACTCTGGAAGAGGAGACAATGCTGTTAATTGTTGAGCTTTTAGAGTGGCCCCACCCTTCTTTAAATTTTTAGAAGTATATGTGAGGCTGTGTATATGTACATCATATGCAGACCAAAAGAGGGATTTAGATTCTCCAGAATCTGACACCCTCTTCTGGAGTGTCTGAACAGCTACAGTGTACTTATATCTAATAATAAATAAATAAATAAATAAATAAATAAATAAATAAATAAATAAATAAATAAATAAACATTTTTTTTAAAGTATAAGAAAGAAAGAAAGTCCAGGCAGGCCTCCATCCTTACCTCTGTCAGTCTGTCTAACTGTCTGTCTGATCCCTTGGAACTGGAGATGGGCCACCATATAGTTGCTGTTAGTTGATCCCAGGTTCTCTGGAAGAAGAGACAATGCTGTTAATTGTTGAGCCCTTCCAGTGGCACCACCGATCTTTAAATTTTTAGAAGTATATGTTAGGCTGTGTTTACGTATATCATATGCAGACCATAAGAGGGATTTAGATTCTCCAGAATCTGACACCCTCTTCAGGAGTGTCTGAAGACAACTACAGTGTACTTATATCTAATAAATACATAAATAAATAAATAAAAAATAAATAAACATTATTTTAAAAGGATAAGAAAGAAAGAAAAACCAGGCAGGCCTGCCCTCCTTATCTCTGTCTGTCTGTCTGTCTGTCTGATCCCCTGGAACTGGAGATGGGCCACCTTTTAGGTGCTGGTAGTTGATCCCAGGTTCTCTGGAAGAGGAGACAATGCTGTTAATTGTTGAGTCCTTTCTGTGGCCCCACCTATTTATAATTTTTAGAAGTATATGTGAGGCTGTGTTTATGTACATCATATTCAGACCATAAGAGGGCTTTAGATTCTCTAGAATCTGACACCCTCTTCTGGAGTGTCTGAAGACGGCTACAGTGTACTTATATCTAATAAATACATAAATAAATAAATAAATAAATAAATAAATAAATAAATAAATAAATAAATAAATAAACATTTTTTAAAAAGTATAAGAAATAAAGAAAGACCAGGCAGGCCTGCCATCCATATCTCTGTCTCTCTGTCTGTCTGTCTGTCTGATCCTATTGGAACTGGAGATGGGCCACCATAAGGTGCTGGTAGTTTATCCCAGGTTCTCTGAAAGAGGAGACAATGCTGTTAATTGTTGAGCCCTCTCAGTGGCCCCACCCATCTTTAAATTTTTAGAAGTATATGCGAGGCTGTGTTTATGTACATCATATGCAGACCATAAGAGGGGTTTAGATTCTCCAGAATCTGACACCCTCTTCTGGAGTGTCTGAAAGCAGCTACAGTGTACATATATCTAATAAATACATAAATAAATATATAAATAAACATTTTTTTAAAAAGCATAAGAAAGAAAGAAAGACCAGGCAGGCCTGCCATCCTTATCACTGTCTGTATGTCTGTCTGTCTGATCCCCTGGAACTGGAGATGGGCCACCATATAGTTGCTGGTAGTTGATCCCAGGTACACTGGAAGAGGAGACAATGCTGTTAATTGTTGAGCTTTTAGAGTGGCCCCACACTTCTTTAAATTTTTAGAAGTATATGTGAGGCTGTGTTTATGTACATCATATGCAGACCATAAGAGGGATTTAGATTCTCCAGAATCTGACACCCTCTTCTGGAGTGTCTGAACAGCTACAGTGTACTTATATCTAATAATAAATAAATAAATAAATAAATAAATAAATAAATAAATAAATAAATAAATAAACATTTTTTTAAAAAAAGGATAAGAAAGAGAGAAAGACCAGGCAGGCCTGCCATCCTTATCACTGTCTGTCTTTCTGTCTGTCTGATCCCCTGGAACTGGAGATGGGCCACCTTTTAGGTGCTGGTAGTTGATCCCAGGTTCTCTGGAAGAGTAGAAAATGCTGTTAATTGTTGAGTCCTTTCAGTGGCCCCACCTATTTATAATATTTAGAAGTATATGTGAGGCTGTATTTATGTACATCATATTCAGACCATAATAGGGATTTAGATTCTCTAGAATCTGACACCCTCTTCTGGAGTGTCTGAAGACGGCTACAGTGTACTTATATCTAATAAATAAATAAATAAATAAATAAATAAATAAATAAATAAATAAACATTTTTTAAAAAGTATAAGAAATAAAGAAAGACCAGGCAGGCCTGCCATCCTTATCTCTGTCTCTCTGTCTGTCAGTCTGTCTGTCTGTCTGATCCACTGGAACTGGAGATGGGCCACCATAAGGTGCTGGTAGTTTATCCCAGGTTCTCTGAAAGAGGAGACAATGCTGTTAATTGTTGAGCCCTCTCATTGGCCCCACACATCTTTAAATTTTTAGAAGTATATGTGAGGCTGTGTTTATGTACATCATATGCAGACCATAAGAGGGATTTAGATTCTCCAGAATCTGACACCCTCTTCAGGAGTGGCTGAAGACAGCTACAGTGTACTTATATCTAATAAATACATAAATAAATATATAAATAAACATTTTTTTGAAAAGGATAAGAAAGAAAGAATGACCAGGCAGGCCTGCCATCCTTATCACTGTCTGTCTGTCTGTCTGTCTGATCCCCTGGAACTGGAGATGGGCCACCTTTTAGGTGCTGGTAGTTGATCCCAGGTTCTCTGGAAGAGGAGACAATGCTGTTAATTGTTGAGTCCTTTCAGTGGCCCCACCTATTTATAATTTTTAGAAGTATATGTGAGGCTGTGTTTATGTACATCATATTCAGACCATAAGAGGGATTTAGATTCTCTAGAATCTGACACCGGCTTATGGAGTGTCTGAAGACGGCTACAGTGTACTTATATCTAATAAATAAATAAATAAATAAATAAATAAATAAATAAATAAATAAACATATTTTAAAAAGTATAAGAAATTAAGAAAGCCCAGGCAGGCCTGCCATCCTTATCTCTGTCTTTCTGTCTGTCTGTCTGTCTGTCTGTCTGATCCCCTGGACTGGAGATGGGCCACCATAAGGTGCTGGTAGTTTATCCCAGGTTCTCTGAAAGAGGAGACAATGCTGTTAATTGTTGAGCCCTCTCAGTGGCCCCACCCATCTTTAAATTTTTAAAAGTATATGCGAGGCTGTGTTTATGTACATCATATGCAGACCATAAGAGGGGTTTAGATTCTCCAGAATCTGACACCCTCTTCTGGAGTGTCTGAAAGCAGCTACAGTGTACATATATCTAATAAATACATAAATAAATATATAAATCAACATTTTTTTAAAAAGGATAAGAAAGAAAGAAAGACCAGGCAGGCCTGCCATCCTTATCACTGTCTGTATGTCTGTCTGTCTGATCCCCTGGAACTGGAGATGGGCCACCATATAGTTGCTGGTAGTTGATCCCAGGTACTCTGGAAGAGGAGACAATGCTGTTAATTGTTGAGCTTTTAGAGTGGCCCTACACTTCTTTAAATTTTTAGAAGTATATGTGAGGCTGTGTTTATGTACATCATATGCAGACCATAAGAGGGATTTAGATTCTCCAGAATCTGACACCCTCTTCTGGAGTGTCTGAACAGCTACAGTGTACTTATATCTAATAATAAATAAATAAATAAATAAATAAATAAATAAATAAATAAATAAATAAATAAACATTTTTTTTAAAAAAGGATAAGAAAGAGAGAAAGACCAGGCAGGCCTGCCATCCTTATCACTGTCTGTCTTTCTGTCTGTCTGATCCCCTGGAACTGGAGATGGGCCACCTTTTAGGTGCTGGTAGTTGATCCCAGGTTCTCTGGAAGAGTAGAAAATGCTGTTAATTGTTGAGTCCTTTCAGTGGCCCCACCTATTTATAATATTTAGAAGTATATGTGAGGCTGTATTTATGTACATCATATTCAGACCATAATAGGGATTTAGATTCTCTAGAATCTGACACCCTCTTCTGGAGTGTCTGAAGACGGCTACAGTGTACTTATATCTAATAAATAAATAAATAAATAAATAAATAAATAAATAAATAAATAAACATTTTTTAAAAAGTATAAGAAATAAAGAAAGACCAGGCAGGCCTGCCATCCTTATCTCTGTCTCTCTGTCTGTCAGTCTGTCTGTCTGTCTGATCCACTGGAACTGGAGATGGGCCACCATAAGGTGCTGGTAGTTTATCCCAGGTTCTCTGAAAGAGGAGACAATGCTGTTAATTGTTGAGCCCTCTCATTAGCCCCACACATCTTTAAATTTTTAGAAGTATATGTGAGGCTGTGTTTATGTACATCATATGCAGACCATAAGAGGGATTTAGATTCTCCAGAATCTGACACCCTCTTCAGGAGTGGCTGAAGACAGCTACAGTGTACTTATATCTAATAAATACATAAATAAATATATAAATAAACATTTTTTTGAAAAGGATAAGAAAGAAAGAATGACCAGGCAGGCCTGCCATCCTTATCACTGTCTGTATGTCTGTCTGTCTGATCCCCTGGAACTGGAGATGGGCCACCATATAGTTGCTGGTAGTTGATCCCAGGTACTCTGGAAGAGGAGACAATGCTGTTAATTGTTGAGCTTTTAGAGTGGCCCCACCCATCTTTAAATTTTTAGAAGTATATGTGAGGCTGTGTTTATGTACATCATATGCAGACCATAAGAGGGATTTAGATTCTCCAGAATCTGACACCCTCTTCTGGAGTGTCTGAAAGCAGCTACAGTGTACATATATCTAATAAATACATAAATAAATATATAAATAAACATTTTTTTAAAAAGGATAAGAAAGAAAGAAAGACCAGGCAGGCCTGCCATCCTTATAACTGTCTGTATGTCTGTCTGTCTGATCCCCTGGAACTGGAGATGGGCCACCACATAGTTGCTGGTAGTTGATCCCAGGTACTCTGGAAGAGGAGACAATGCTGTTAATTTTTGAGCTTTTAGAGTGGCCCAACCCTTCTTTAATATTTTAGAAGTATATGTGAGGCTGTGTTTATGTACATCATATGCAGACCATAAGAGGGATTTAGATTCTCCAGAATCTGACACCCTCTTTTGGAGTGTCTGAACAGCTACAGTGTACTTATATCTAATAATAAATAAATAAATAAATAAATAAATAAATAAATAAATAAATAAATAAATAAACATTTTTTTAAAAAAAGGATAAGAAAGAGAGAAAGACCAGGCAGGCCTGCCATCCTTATCACTGTCTGTCTTTCTGTCTGTCTGATCCCCTGGAACTGGAGATGGGCCACCTTTTAGGTGCTGGCAGTTGATCCCAGGTTCTCTGGAAGAGGAGACAATGCTGTTAATTGTTGAGTCCTTTCAGTGGCCCCACCTATTTATAATTTTTAGAAGTATATGTGAGGCTGTGTTTATGTACATCATATTCAGACCATAAGAGGGATTTAGATTCTCTAGAATCTGACACCCTCTTCTGGAGTGTTTGAAGACGGCTACAGTGTACTTATATCTAATAAATAAATAAATAAATAAATAAATAAACATTTTTTAAAAAGTATAAGAAATAAAGAAAGACCAGGCAGGCCTGCCATCCTTATCTCTGTCTCTCTGTCTGTCTGTCTGTCTGATCCACTGGAACTGGAGATGGGCCACCATAAGGTGCTGGTAGTTTATCCCAGGTTCTCTGAAAGAGGAGACAATGCTGTTAATTGTTGAGCCCTCTCATTGGCCCCACACATCTTTAAATTTTTAGAAGTATATGTGAGGCTGTGTTTATGTACATAATATGCAGATCATAAGAGGGATTTAGATTCTCCAGAATCTGACACCCTCTTCTGGAGTGTCTGAAGACAGCTACAGTGTACTTATATCTAATAAATACATAAATAAATATATAAATAAACATTTTTTTGAAAAGGATAAGAAAGAAAGAATGACCAGGCAGGCCTGCCATCCTTATCACTGTCTGTATGTCTGTCTGTCTGATCCCCTGGAACTGGAGATGGGCCACCATATAGTTGCTGGTAGTTGATCCCAGGTACTCTGGAAGAGGAGACAATGCTGTTAATTGTTGAGCTTTTAGAGTGGCCCCAACCTTCTTTAAATTTTTAGAAGTATATGTGAGGCTGTGTTTATGTACATCATATGCAGACCATAAGAGGGATTTAGATTCTCCAGAATCTGACACCCTCTTCTGGAGTGTCTGAACAGCTACAGTGTACTTATATCTAATAATAAATAAATAAATAAATAAATAAATAAATAAATAAATAAATAAATAAATAAATAAATAAACATTTTTTTTAAAAAAGGATAAGAAAGAAAGAAAGACCAAGCAGGCCTGCCATTCTTATCACTGTCTGTCTGTCTGTCTGTCTGATCCTTTGGAACTGGAGAGGGGCCACCTTTTAGGTGCTGGTAGTTGATCCCAGGTTCTCTGGAAGAGGAGACAATGCTGTTAATTGTTGAGTCCTTTCAGTGGCCCCACCTATTTATAATTTTTAGAAGTATATGTGAGGCTGTGTTTATGTACATTATATTCAGACCATAAGAGGGATTTAGATTCTCCAGAATCTGACACCCTCTTCTGGAGTGTCTGAAGACGGCTACAGTGTACTTATATCTAATAAATACATAAATAAATAAATAAATAAATAAATAAATAAATAAATAAATAAACATTTTTTAAAAAGTATAAGAAATAAAGAAAGACCAGGCAGACCTGCCATCCTTATCTCTGTCTCTCTGTCTCTCTGTCTGTCTGTCTGATCCACTGGAACTGGAGATGGGCCACCATAAGGTACTGGTAGTTTATCCCAGGTTCTCTGAAAGAGGAGACAATGCTGTTAATTGTTGAGCCCTCTCAGTGGCCCCACACATCTTTAAATTTTTAGAAGTTTATGTGAGGCTGTGTTTATGTACATCATATGCATACCATAAGAGGGATTTAGATTCTCCAGAATCTGACACCCTCTTCTGGAGTGTCTGAAGACAGCTACAGTGTACTTATATCTAATAAATACATAAATAAATATATAAATAAACATTTTTTTAAAAGGATAAGAAAGAAAGAAAGACCAGGCAGGCCGGCCATCCTTATCACTGTCTGTATGTCTGTCTGTCTGATCCCCTGGAACTGGAGATGGGCCACCATATAGTTGCTGGTAGTTGATCCCAGGTACTCTGGAAGAGGAGACAATGCTGTTAATTGTTGAGCTTTTAGAGTGGCCCCACCCTTCTTTAAATTTTTAGAAGTATATGTGAGGCTGTGTTTATGTACATAATATGCAGTCCATAAGAGGGATTTAGATTCTCCAGAATATGACACCCTCTTCTGAAGTGTCTGAAGACAGGTACAATGTACTTATATCTAATAAATATATATATAAATAAATAAACATTTTTAAAATGTATAAGAAGAAAGAAAAACCAGGCAGGCCTGCAATCCTGGTCTGTCTGTCTGTATGTATGTCTGTCTGATCCCCTGGAACTGGAGATGGGCCACCATATAGTTGCTGGTAGTTGATCCCAGGTACTCTGGAAGAGGAGACAATGCTGTTAATTGTTGAGCTTTTTCAGTGGCCCCAACCATCTTTAAATTTTTAGAAGTATATGTGAGGCTGTGTTTATGTACATCATATGCAGACCATAAGAGGGATATAGATTCTCCAGAATCTGACACCCTCTTCTGGAGAGTCTGTAGACAGCTACAGTGTACTTATATCTAATAAATAAATAAATAAATTAATTAATTAATTAATTAATTAATTAATTAACATTTTTTAAAAAGATAAGAAAGAAAGATAAATCAGGCAGGCCTGCCATCCTTATCTCTTTCTGTCTGTCTGTCTGTCTGATGCCCTGCAACTTGAGATGGGCCACCACATAGTTGCTGGTAGTTGATCCCACGTTCTCTGGAAGAGGAGACAATGGTGTTAATTGTTGAGCCCTTTAAGTGGGCCCACCCATCTTTAAATTTTTAGAAGTATATGTGAGGCTGTGTTTATGTACATCATATGCAGACCATAAGAGGGATTTAGATTCTCCAGAAGATGACACCCTCTTCTAGAGTGTCTGAAGACAGCTACAGTGTACTTATATCTAATAAATACATAAATAAATAAATAAATAAATAAATAAATAAATAAACATTTTTTTAAAAGTATAAGAAATAAAGAAAGACCAGGCAGGCCGCCATCCTTACCTCTGTCAGTCTGTCTGTCTGTCTGTCTGATCCCTTGGAACTGGAGATGGGCCACCATATAGTTGATGTTAGTTGATCCCAGGTTCTCTGGAAGAAGAGACAATGCTGTTAATTGTTGAGCCCTTTCAGTGGCTCCACCTATCTTTAAATTTTTAGAAGTATATGTTAGGCTGTGTTTATGTACATCATATGCAGACCATAAGAGGGATTTAGATTCTCCAGAATCTGACACCCTCTTCTGGAGTGTCTAAAGACAACTACAGTGTACTTATATCTAATAAATACATAAATAAATAAATAAATAAATAAATAAATAAATAAATAATTAAATAAATAAACAAACATTATTTTAAAAGGATAAGAAAGAAAGAAAAACCAGGCAGGCCTGCCCTTTTTATCTCTGTCTGTCTGTCTGTCTGATCCCCTGGAACTGGAGATTGGCCACCATATAGTTGCTGGTAGTTGATCCCAGGTTCTCTGGAAGAAGAGACAATGCTGTTAATTGTTGAGCCCTTTCAGTGGGCCCACCCATCTTAAATTTTTAGAAGTGTATGTGAATCTGTGTTTATGTCCAACATATGCAGACCATAAGAGGGATTTATATTCTCCAGAATCTGACACCCTCTTCTGGAGTGTCTGAAGACAGCTACGGTGTACTTATATCTAATAAGTACATAAATAAATAAATAAACATTTTTTAAAAAGGATAAGAAAGAAAGAAAAACCAGGGAGGCCTGCCACCCTTGTCTGTCTGTCTCTTTGTCTGCCTGATCCCCTGGAACTGGAGATGGGCCACCATATAGTTGCTCGTAGTTGATCCCAGGTTCTCTGGTAGAGGAGACAATGCTGTTAATTGTTGAGCCCTTTCAGTGTTCCCACACATCTTTAAATTTTTAGAAGTATATGTGAGGCTGTGTTTATGTACATCATATGCAGACCAAAAGAGGGATTTAGATTCTCCAGAATCTGACACCATCTCCAGGAGTGTTTGAAGACAGCTACAGTGTACTTATATATAATAAATACATAAATAAATAAATAAATAAATAAATAAATAAATAAACATTTTTTAAAAGTATAAGAAAGAAAGAAAGACCAGGCAGGCCTCCATCCTAATCTCTGTCTGTCTGTCTGTCTGTCTGATACCCTGGAACTGGAGATGGGCCACCATATAGTTGCTGGTAGTTGATCCAAGGTTCTCTGGAAGAGGAGACAATGCTATTAATTGTTGAGCCCTTTCAGTGGCCCCACCCATCTTTAAATTTTTAGAAGTATATGCGAGGCTGTGTTTATGTACCGAATATGCAGACCATAAGAGGGATTTATATTCTCCAGAATCTGACACCCTCTTCTGGAGTGTGTGAAGACAGCTACAGTGTACTTATATCTAATAAATTCATAAATAAACAAATAAACATTTTTAAAAAAGGATAATAAAGAAAGAGAGACCAGGCAGGCCTGCCATCCTTGTCTGTCTGTCTGTCTGTCTGATCCCCTGGAACTGGAGATGGGCCACCATATAATTGCTGGTAGTTGATCCCAGGTTCTCTGGAAGAGGAGTCAGTGCTGTTAATTGTTGAGCCCTTTCAGTGGCCCCACCCATTTTTAAATTTTTAGAAGTATATGTGAGGCTGTGTTCATGTACATCATATGCAGACCATAAGAGGGATATAGATTCTCCAGAATCTGACACCCTCTTCGGGAGTGTTTGAAGACAGCTACAGTGTACTTATATCTAATAAATACATACTTAAATTAATAAACATTTTTTTAAAAGGATAAGAAAGAAGGAAAGACAAGGTAGGCCTGCCATCCTTAACTCTATCTGTCTGTATGTCTGTCTGTCTGTCTGATCCCCTGGAACTGGAGATGGGCCACCATATAGTTGCTGGTAGTTGATCCCAGGTTCTCTATAAGAGGAGACAATCCTATTAATTGTTGATCCCTTTCATTGGACCCACACAACTTTAAATTTTTAGATGTAAATGTGAGGCTGTGTGTATGTACATCATATGAAGACCATAAGAGGGATATAGATTCTCCAGAATCTTACACCCTCTTCTGGAGTGTCTGAAGACAGCTACATTGTACGTATATCTAATAAATACATAAATAAATAAATAAATAAATAAATAAATAAACAAACAAACAAACAAACAAACATTTTTTAAAAGGGATAAGAAAGAAAGAAAAACCAGGCAGGCCTGCCATCCTTGTCTGTCTTTCTCTCTGTCTGTCTGTCTTTCCTAGCCCCTTGAGTAGCCTAGCCTAGTCCCTTGCCTTGACTAGCCCAGCCCCTTGCCTAGCCTAGCCTAGCCCAGCCCTGCCTTGCCTAGCCCTGCCTAGCCCTGTCTTTAACCAGGCTGGCCTCGAACTCAGAAACTGACTGCCTCTGCCTCCAGAGTGCTCTCATTAAGAGCTCGAGCCACCACTGACTGTTGGGTTTTCTAAGTCTTACATAGGTATGGTCTGTTTCTCAGCTGTGAAACCCTAATTAACACATGTAGTCTGTCCTAGGTCAGCCATAGCTACAGACTGAGGCCTTTTCTAAAACAAAACAAAAGAAAACAAAAAATAGAAATAATAAAATAAATAAATTAAGCAACCACATGATATCTTTTCTTTCTTTCAATGATACTCAGAGCTTGAAGCACTTCACCCATGAGACCTCAGCTCCGGACATTGAGGCTCTTTCCCTAACAAGTATTATGGCTGAACCTGAGGGGTTCTACTGCTGATTTGTGTCCCCCACTTTAAAAAAATAGTTGTTTTCAAAGGCTGCAGGTTCTTAGCCCTGTTCCTTGTTACAGTTGAGTCACAGCCCTGAAAGTTCAGTGGTAGTTAAAGGCACTGAGAAGGGCTTCCTATAGACATCAAAGACCAAGTCTTTGTTTTTAAAAAGTTAATCTGGATTCCCCCACCCCCTGGCATCCTTAGAATTCCTAGAAAGGAAGGCAGGGACCTGGGCAGAAGGGTGCAAGGCTACTGGTGTTTGTAAGTGGTAACAGAAAGCTTTCTCTTGTTGGTACCCTACCCCAAGTTACACTGTCACTTCTTTTTCCTAGTTGTTGTTTTGTCGGTTTGTATTCTCAACATAGACCCTTTTCCTTCCTAACCTTGGCTGTCCTGAACCTTACTGTCCTTGAACTCAGTGATTTGCCTGTCTTGCTGGGATGAAACTGTGAGCTACCATCCAGAAGGAAGCACCCTGCTGAGGTTAGATTGGGGTCTCTTCATTTTCCTCTATGAACATGCATATGGCAGGCCTGTTCTTTCTTTTTTACTTTTCCTTTTCTTTTTAAGATTTATTTATTTATTATATTTAAGTATGCTGTAGCTATCTTCAGACAGTCCAGAAGAGGGTGTCAGATTCTGAAGAATCTAAATCATTCTTATTGTCTGCATATGATGTATATAAACACAGCCTCACATATACTCAAAAAAAAAGAAAGATGTGGCTACAGAGAGGGCTCAACAATTAAGAGCATTGTCTCCTCTTCCAGAGAACCTGGGCTCAATTACCAGTATTATATATGGTGGCCCATCTCCAGTTCCAGGGGATCTAATACTCTGTTCTGGAGTCTGTGGGCACAGCATACACATGCAAAACATTCTTACACAATCATTGAGAGAGGAGAGATAGGGGTTGAGAGAGAGGGGAGGTAATCATACCTCCTGACGAGTTTGAAGACCTGAGCTTCATCACTCACACAAATAAATAAATGCAAAATATTTTTTTATAAATAAACTCTGCCATTGCCCTTTAAAAATTCCTAGAAAACAAGTTTTATAAGCAACAGTTATATTTACTATATCTAAAGGACAGTCATGAGCATATTCAATAAATAGAAAAAGGCCTGTTAGTCTTAGAAATGGAAAAGACAAACCAAGGAAGGTTTGCAATTACATAATGAGGCAGCTCAGCCCAGCTCTAAGGTTGGAAATAAGACTCGAGAATAGGATACACCTGAAGACAACCAGCCATTGTTTTTTGTTTTGGAGGCTGAAAGGATACACCTGAAGACAGCCAATGCTGTGTGATGGTGATCTGGTATTTTTTTTTTTAATTTTTAAAAACTTTAACACTTTTTATAAAACTTTTATAAAAACTCTTTCTTTCTCTCTCTTTCTTTCTCTCTCTCTCTTTCTCTCTCTCTCTTTCTTTCTCTCTCTCTCTTTCTTTCTCTCTCTCTCTTTCTTTCTCTCTCTCTCTTTCTTTCTCTCTCTCTCTTTCTTTCTCTCTCTCTCTTTCTTTCTCTCTCTCTCTTTCTTTCTCTCTCTCTCTTTCTTTCTCTCTCTCTCTTTCATTGTTTCTTTCCTCACCCTAGCCCCTACCCTAGCCCTGTCTTTCACCAGGGTGGCCTCGAACTCAGAAACTGACTGCCTCTGCCTACAGAGTGCTCTCATTAAGAGCTTGAGCCACCACTGAATGTAGGGTTTTCTAAGCCTTACCTTGCTCTTGGTGTCTGTTCTCAGCTGTGAAACCCTAATTAACACAAGTAGGCAGTCCTGGGTCAGCCAGAGCTACAGACAGAGGACTTCTCTAAAAACAAATAAAACAAAACAAAACAACAAATAGAAATAATAAAATACATAAATTAAGCAACCACAGCATAGCTTTTCTCTATCTAGGTGGTACTCAGAAATTCCAGCAGTTGGCCTGTGACACCTCAGCTCAGTATATGTGAGGCTGTGTTTATGTACATCATATGCAGACCATAAGAGGGATTTACATTCTCCAGAATCTGACACCCTCCTCTGGAGTGTCTAAAGAAAGCTACAGTGTACTTATATCTAAGAAATACATAAATAAATAAATAAATAAATAAATAAATAAATAAATAAATAAATATTTTTTAAAAAGGATAAGAAAGAAAGAAAGACCAGGCAGGCCTGCCATCTTTATCTCTGTCGGTCTGTCTGTCTGTCTGATCCCCTGGAACTGGAGATGGGCCACATTGTAGGTACTGGTAGTTGATCCCAGGTTCTCTGGAAGAGGAGACAATGCTGTTAATTGTTGAGCCTTTCAGTGGCCCCACCCATTTTAAATTTTTGGAAGTATATGTGAGGCTGTGTTTATGTACATCATATTCAGACCATAAGAGGGATTTAGATTCTCCAGAATCTGACACCATCTTCTGGAGTGTCTGAAGACGGCTACAGTGTACTTATATCTAATAAATAAATAAATAAATAAATAAATAAATAAACATTTTTTTAAAAGTATAAGAAATAAAGAAAGACCAGTCAGGCCTGCCATCCTTATCTCTGTCTCTCTGTCTGTCTGTCTGTATGATCCACTGGAACTGGAGATGGGCCACCATAAGGTGCTGGTAGTTTATCCCAGGTTCTCTGAAAGAGGAGACAATGCTGTTAATTGTTGAGCCCTCTCAGTGGCCCCACACATCTTTAAATTTTTAGAAGTATATGTGAGGCTGTGTTTATGTACATCATATGCAGACCATAAGAGGGATTTAGATTCTCCAGAATCTGACACCCTCTTCTGGAGTGTCTGAAGACAGCTACAGTGTACTTATATCTAATAAATACATAAATAAATATATAAATAAACATTTTTTTAAAAAGGATAAGAAAGAAAGAAAGACCAGGCAGGCCTGCCATCCTTATCACAGTCTGTATGTCTGTCTGTCTGATCCCCTGGAACTGGAGATGGGCCACCATATAGTTGCTGGTAGTTGATCCCAGGTACTCTGTAAGAGGAGACAATGCTGTTAATTGTTGAGCCCTTTCAGTGGCCCCACACTTCTTTAAATATTTAGAAGTATAAATGAGGCTGTGTTTATGTACATCATATTCAGATTATAAGAGGATTTAGATTCTCCAGAATCTGACACCCTCTACTGGAGTGACTGAAGACAGCTACAGTGTACTTATATATAATAAATACATAAGTAAATAAATAAATAAATAAACATTTTTTAAAAAGGATAAGATAGAAAGTAAGACCAGGCAGGCCTGCCATCCTTATCTCTGTCTGTCTGCCTGTCTGTCTGTCTGATCCCCTGGAACTGGAGATGGGCTACCATAAAGTTGCTGGTAGTTGATCCCAGGTTCTCTGAAAGAGGAGACAATGCTGTTAATTGTTGAGCCCTATCAGTGGCCCTACCCATCTTTAAATATTTAGAAGTATATGTGAGGCTGTGTTTATGTACATCATATGCAGACCATAAGAGGGATTTAGATTCTCCAGAATCTGACACCCTCTTCTGGAGTGTCTGAAGACAGCTACAGTGTACTTATATCTAATAAATACATAAATAAATAAATAAATAAATAAATAAATAAATAAACATTTTTTAAAAAAGGATAAGAAAGAAAGTAAGACCAGGCAGGCCTGCCATCCTTATCTCTGTCTGTCTGTCTGTCTGTCTGATCCCCTGGAACTGGAGATGGGCCACCATATAGTTGCTGGTAGTTGATCCCAGGTTCTCTGGAAGAGGAGACAATGCTGTTAATTGTTGAGCCCTTTCAGTGGCCCCACCCATTTTTAATTTTTAGAAGTATATGTGATGCTGTGTTTATGTACATCATATTCAGACCATAAGAGGGATTTAGATACTCTAGAATCTGTCACCCTCTTCTGGAGTGTCTGAAGACGGCTACAGTGTACTTATATCTAATAAATAAATAAATAAATAAATAAATAAATAAATAAATAAATAAACATTTTTAAAAAAGTATAAAAAATAAAGAAAGACCAGGCAGGCCTCCCATCCTTATCTCTGTCTCTCTGTCTGTCTGTCTGATCCACTGGAACTGGAGATGGGCCACCATAAGGTGCTGGTAGTTTATCCCAGGTTCTCTGAAAGAGGAGACAATGCTGTTAATTGTTGAGCCCTCTCAATGGCCCCACACATCTTTAAATTTTTAGAAGTATATGTGAGGCTGTGTTTATGTACATCATATGCAGACCATAAGAGGGATTTTGATTCTCCAGAATCTGACATCCTCTTCTGGAGTGTCTGAAGACAGCTACAGTGTACTTATATCTAATAAATACATAAATAAATATATAAATAAACATTTTTTAAAAAGGATAAGAAAGAAAGAAAGACCAGGCAGGCCTGCCATTTTTATCACTGTCTGTATGTCTGTCTGTCTGATCCCCTGGAACTGGAGATGGGCCACCATATAGTTGCTGGTAGTTGATCCCAGGTACTCTGGAAGAGGAGACAATGCTGTTAATTGTTGAGCTTTTAGAGTGGCCACACCCTTCTTTAAATTTTTAGAAGTATATGTGAGGCTGTGTGGGGCCACTGAAAGTCACATAGAGAGACAGAGAGATACATTGAGAGAGACAGAGAGACAGAGAGAGACACAGAGAGAGACACAGAGAGACACAGAGAGAGACACACAGAGAGACAGAGACAGACAGAGAGAGACAGAGAGAGACAGAGAGAGACAGATATAGAGACAGAGAGAGACAGAGAGAGACAGAGAGACAGAGAGAGAGAGACAGAGAGAGACAGAGAAAGACAGAGTGAGACAGAGAGACACAGAGAGAGACAGAGATACACAGAGTGAGAAAGAGAGAGAGACAGAGAAAGACAGAGAGAGAGACAGAGAGAGAGAGACAAAGAGAGACAGAGAGAGACAGAGTGAGACAGAGAGAGACAGAGAGAGAGACAGAGAGAGACAAAGAAAAACACAGAGAGACAGAGAGAGACAGAGAGAGACAGAGAGAGACAGAGAGAGACCAAGAAAAACACAGAGAGAGACAGAGAGAGGCAGAGAGATACAGAGAGAGTCAGAGAGACAGAGAGAGACAGAGTTAGAGACAGAGAGAGACAGAGAGAGAAACAGAGAGAGACAGAGACACACAGAGAGAGACACAGAGAGAGACAGAGAGAGAGACACAGAGAGACAGAGACAGACAGAGAGAGACAGAGATAGAGACAGAGAGAGACAGAGAGAGAGACAGAGAGAGACAGAAAAATACAGAAGGACAGAGAGAGACAGAGAGAGACAGAGAGACAGAGATAGAGACAGAGAAAGACAGAGAGAGACACAGAGAGAGACTGAGGAAGTCAGAGAGAGAGACACAGAGAGACATAGAAGATACAAAGAAAGTCACAAGAGAGACAGAAAGAGTCAGACATAGAGACAAAGAAAGACAGAGGGAGATACTGAGAGAGAGAGACAGAGAGAGACAGAGAGAGAAACAGAGAGAGACAGAGACACACAGAGAGAGACACAGAGAGAGACAGAGAGAGAGACACAGAGAGACAGAGACAGACAGAGAGAGACAGAGAGAGACAGAGATAGAGACAGAGAGACAGAGAGAGATAGAGAGAGACACAAAGAGACAGAGAGAGACAGAGAGAGACAAAGAAAGACAGAGAGAGACAGAGAGAGACAGAGAGATACAGAGAGAGAGAACAGAGAGAGACAGAAAGATACAGAAGGACAGAGAGAGACAGAGAGAGACAGAGAGACAGAGATAGAGACAGAGAAAGACAGAGAGAGACACAGAGAGAGACTGAGGGAGACAGAGAGAGAGACACAGAGAGACATAGAAGAGACAAAGAAAGTCACAAGAGAGACAGAAAGAGTCAGACATAGAGACAAAGAAAGACAGAGGGAGATACTGAGAGAGAGAGACAGAGAGAGACAGAGAGATACAGACAGAGAGACAAAGAGAGACAGAGAGAGACAGAGAGAAAGAGAGAGACAGAGAGAGTCAGAGAGAGACAGAGATAGAGACAGAGAGAGACAGAGAGAGGGACAGAGAGAGACAGAGACAGAGTGAGAAATACAGAGAGAGACAGAGTTAGAGAGAGAGACAGAGAGAGACAGAGAGAGAGACAGAGACAGAGACAGAGAGAGAGACAGAGAGAGACAGAGTGAGACACAGAAAGAGAGAGACAGATAGAGACAAAGAAAGACACAGAGAGAGACATAGAGAGACAGAGAGAGACAGAGATAGAGACAGAGAGAGACAGAGAGAGACACAGAGAGAGACAGAGAGACAGAGAGAGACACAGAGAGAGACACAGAGAGACACAGAGAGAGACAGAGATAGACATAGACAGACAGAGACAGACAGAGAGAGACAGAGAGAGACAGAGATAGAGACAGAGAGAGACAGAGAGTGAGACAGAGAGAGACAGAGAGAGAGACACCGAAAGACAGAGAGAGACAGAGAGAGACAATGAAAGACACAGAGAGAGACTAAGAGAGACAGAGAGAGACAGAGAGAGACAGAGAGAGACAGAGAGAGACAAAAAAAGACACAGAGAGAGACAGAGAGAGATATAGATAGAGAAAAAGAAAGACAGAGAGAGACACAGAGAGAGAGACAGAGAGAGACAGAGAGAGACAGAGAGATACAGAGAGAGAGACAAAGAGAGACAGAGAGAGAGACAGAGTGAGACAGAGAGAGAGAGAGAGACTGAGAGAGACAAAGAAAGACACAGAGAGAGACATAGAGAGACAGAGAGATACATTGAGAGAGACAGAGAGAGACAGAGATAGACAGAGAGAGACAGAGAGAGACACAGAGAGAGACAGAGAGACACAGAGAGACACAGAGACTCACAGAGAGACACAGAGAGAGACAGAGAGAGACACAGAGAGACACAGAGAGAGACACAGAGAGACACAGAGAGACACAGAGAGAGACAGAGAGAGAGACAGAGAGAGACAGAGAGAGACAGAGACAGACAGAGACAGACAGTGAGAGACAGAGAGAGAGACAGAGAGAGACAGAGAGACAGAGAGAGAGACAGAGAGAGACAGAGAGAGACAGAGTGAGACAGAGAGAGACACAGAGTGAGACAGAGATACACAGAGTGAGAAAGAGATAGAGACATAGAGAGAGACAGAGAGAGAGACAGAGAGAGAGACAGAGAGAGACAGAGAGAGACAGAGAGATACAGAAAGAGAGACAGAGAGAGACATAAAGAGTCAGAAGGACAGAGAGAGACAGAGAGAAACAGAGAGAGACAGAGACACACAGAGAGAGACACAGAGAGAGACAGAGAGAGAGACACAGAGAGACAGAGACAGACAGAGAGAGACAGAGAGAGACAGAGATAGAGACAGAGAGAGAGACAAAGAGAGACAGAGAGAGACAGAGTGAGACAGAGAGAGAAAGAGAGAGAGACAGAGAGATACAAAGAAAAACACAGAGAGACAGAGAGAGACAGAGAGAGACAGAGAGAGACAGAGAGAGACCAAGAAAAACACAGAGAGAGACAGAGAGAGACAGAGAGATACAGAGAGAGTCAGAGAGACAGAGAGAGACAGAGTTAGAGACAGAGAGAGACAGAGAGAGAAACAGAGAGAGACAGAGACACACAGAGAGAGACACAGAGAGAGACAGAGAGAGAGACACAGAGAGACAGAGACAGACAGAGAGAGACAGAGAGAGACAGAGATAGCGACAGAGAGAGACAGAGAGAGAGACAGAGAGAGACAGAAAGATACAGAAGGACAGAGAGAGACAGAGAGAGACAGAGAGACAGAGATAGAGACAGAGAAAGACAGAGAGAGACACAGAGAGAGACTGAGGAAGTCAGAGAGAGAGACACAGAGAGACATAGAAGAGACAAAGAAAGTCACAAGAGAGACAGAAAGAGTCAGACATAGAGACAAAGAAAGACAGAGGGAGATACTGAGAGAGAGACAGAGAGAGACAGAGAGAGAAACAGAGAGAGACAGAGACACACAGAGAGAGACACAGAGAGAGACAGAGAGAGAGACACAGAGAGACAGAGACAGACAGAGAGAGACAGAGAGAGACAGAGATAGAGACAGAGAGAGACAGAGAGAGATAGAGAGAGACACAAAGAGACAGAGAGAGACAGAGAGAGACAAAGAAAGACAGAGAGAGACAGAGAGATACAGAGAGAGAGACAGAGAGAGACAGAAAGATACAGAAGGACAGAGAGAGACAGAGAGAGACAGAGAGACAGAGATAGAGACAGAGAAAGACAGAGAGAGACACAGAGAGAGACTGAGGGAGACAGAGAGAGAGACACAGAGAGACATAGAAGAGACAAAGAAAGTCACAAGAGAGACAGAAAGAGTCAGACATAGAGACAAAGAAAGACAGAGGGAGATACTGAGAGAGAGAGACAGAGAGAGACAGAGAGATACAGACAGAGAGACAAAGAGAGACAGAGAGAGACAGAGAGAAAGAGAGAGACAGAGAGAGTCAGAGAGAGACAGAGATAGAGACAGAGAGAGACAGAGAGAGGGACAGAGAGAGACAGAGACAGAGTGAGAAATACAGAGAGAGACAGAGTTAGAGAGAGAGACAGAGAGAGACAGAGAGAGAGACAGAGACAGAGACAGAGAGAGAGACAGAGAGAGACAGAGTGAGACACAGAAAGAGAGAGACAGAGAGAGACAAAGAAAGACACAGAGAGAGACATAGAGAGACAGAGAGATACATTGAGAGAGACATAGAGAGACAGAGAGAGACAGAGATAGAGACAGAGAGAGACAGAGAGAGACACAGAGAGAGAGAGAGACAGAGAGAGACACAGAGAGAGACACAGAGAGACACAGAGAGAGACAGAGATAGACATAGACAGACAGAGACAGACAGAGAGAGACAGAGAGAGACAGAGATAGAGACAGAGAGAGACAGAGAGTGAGACAGAGAGAGACAGAGAGAGAGACACCGAAAGACAGAGAGAGACAGAGAGAGACAATGAAAGACACAGAGAGAGACTAAGAGAGATAGAGAGAGACAGAGAGAGACAGAGAGAGACAGAGAGAGACAAAAAAAGACACAGAGAGAGACAGAGAGAGATATAGATAGAGAAAAAGAAAGACAGAGAGAGACACAGAGAGAGAGACAGAGAGAGACAGAGAGAGACAGAGAGATACAGAGAGAGAGACAAAGAGAGACAGAGAGAGAGACAGAGTGAGACAGAGAGAGAGAGAGAGACTGAGAGAGACAAAGAAAGACACAGAGAGAGACATAGAGAGACAGAGAGATACATTGAGAGAGACAGAGAGAGACAGAGATAGACAGAGAGAGACAGAGAGAGACACAGAGAGAGACAGAGAGACACAGAGAGACACAGAGAGACACAGAGAGAGACAGAGAGAGACACAGAGAGACACAGAGAGAGACACAGAGAGACACAGAGAGACACAGAGAGAGACAGAGAGAGAGACAGAGAGAGACAGAGACAGACAGAGACAGACAGTGAGAGACAGAGAGAGAGACAGAGAGAGACAGAGAGACAGAGAGAGAGACAGAGAGAGACAGAGAGAGAGACAGAGAGAGACACAGAGTGAGACAGAGATACACAGAGTGAGAAAGAGAGAGAGACATAGAGAGAGACAGAGAGAGACACAGAGAGAGACAGAGAGACAGAGAGAGACACAGAGAGAGACACAGAGAGACACAGAGAGAGACAGAGATAGACATAGACAGACAGAGACAGACAGAGAGACAGAGAGAGACAGAGATAGAGACAGAGAGAGACAGAGAGTGAGACAGAGAGAGACAGAGAGAGAGACACCGAAAGACAGAGAGAGACAGAGAGAGACAATGAAAGACACAGAGAGAGACTAAGAGAGACAGAGAGAGACAGAGAGAGACAGAGAGAGAGAGAGAGACTGAGAGAGACAAAGAAAGACACAGAGAGAGACATAGAGAGACAGAGAGATACATTGAGAGAGACAGAGAGAGACAGAGATAGACAGAGAGAGACAGAGAGAGACACAGAGAGAGACAGAGAGACACAGAGAGACACAGAGACTCACAGAGAGACACAGAGAGAGACAGAGAGAGACACAGAGAGACACAGAGAGAGACACAGAGAGACACAGAGAGACACAGAGAGAGACAGAGAGAGAGACAGAGAGAGACAGAGAGAGACAGAGACAGACAGAGACAGACAGTGAGAGACAGAGAGAGAGACAGAGAGAGACAGAGAGACAGAGAGAGACAGAGAGAGACAGAGAGAGACAGAGTGAGACAGAGAGAGACACAGAGTGAGACAGAGATACACAGAGTGAGAAAGAGAGAGAGACATAGAGAGAGACAGAGAGAGAGACAGAGAGAGAGACAGAGAGAGACAGAGAGAGACAGAGTGAGACAGAGAGAGAAACAGAGAGAGACAGAGAGAGACAGAGAGATACAGAAAGAGAGACAGAGAGAGACATAAAGAGTCAGAAGGACAGATAGAGACAGAGAGAAACAGAGAGAGACAGAGACACACAGAGAGAGACACAGAGAGAGACAGAGAGAGAGACACAGAGAGACAGAGACAGACAGAGAGAGACAGAGAGAGACAGAGATAGAGACAGAGAGAGACAGAGAGAGAGACAGAGAGAGACAGAAAGATACAGAAGGACAGAGAGAGACAGAGAGAGACAGAGAGACAGAGATAGAGACAGAGAAAGACAGAGAGAGACACAGAGAGAGACTGAGGGAGACAGAGAGAGAGACACAGAGAGACATAGAAGAGACAAAGAAAGTCACAAGAGAGACAGAAAGAGTCAGACATAGAGACAAAGAAAGACAGAGGGAGATACTGAGAGAGAGAGACAGAGAGAGACAGAGAGATACAGACAGAGAGACAAAGAGAGACAGAGAGAGACAGAGAGAAAGAGAGAGACAGAGAGAGTCAGAGAGAGACAGAGATAGAGACAGAGAGAGACAGAGAGAGGGACAGAGAGAGACAGAGACAGAGTGAGAAATACAGAGAGAGACAGAGTTAGAGAGAGAGACAGAGAGAGACAGAGAGAGAGACAGAGACAGAGACAGAGAGAGAGACAGAGAGAGACAGAGTGAGACACAGAAAGAGAGAGACAGAGAGAGACAAAGAAAGACACAGAGAGAGACATAGAGAGACAGAGAGATACATTGAGAGAGACATAGAGAGACAGAGAGAGACAGAGATAGAGACAGAGAGAGACAGAGAGAGACACAGAGAGAGAGAGAGAGACAGAGAGAGACACAGAGAGAGACACAGAGAGACACAGAGAGAGACAGAGATAGACATAGACAGACAGAGACAGACAGAGAGAGACAGAGAGAGACAGAGATAGAGACAGAGAGAGACAGAGAGTGAGACAGAGAGAGACAGAGAGAGAGACACCGAAAGACAGAGAGAGACAGAGAGAGACAATGAAAGACACAGAGAGAGACTAAGAGAGATAGAGAGAGACAGAGAGAGACAGAGAGAGACAGAGAGAGACAAAAAAAGACACAGAGAGAGACAGAGAGAGATATAGATAGAGAAAAAGAAAGACAGAGAGAGACACAGAGAGAGAGACAGAGAGAGACAGAGAGAGACAGAGAGATACAGAGAGAGAGACAAAGAGAGACAGAGAGAGAGACAGAGTGAGACAGAGAGAGAGAGAGAGACTGAGAGAGACAAAGAAAGACACAGAGAGAGACATAGAGAGACAGAGAGATACATTGAGAGAGACAGAGAGAGACAGAGATAGACAGAGAGAGACAGAGAGAGACACAGAGAGAGACAGAGAGACACAGAGAGACACAGAGAGACACAGAGAGAGACAGAGAGAGACACAGAGAGACACAGAGAGAGACACAGAGAGACACAGAGAGACACAGAGAGAGACAGAGAGAGAGACAGAGAGAGACAGAGAGAGACAGAGACAGACAGAGACAGACAGTGAGAGACAGAGAGAGAGACAGAGAGAGACAGAGAGACAGAGAGAGAGACAGAGAGAGACAGAGAGAGAGACAGAGTGAGACAGAGAGAGACACAGAGTGAGACAGAGATACACAGAGTGAGAAAGAGAGAGAGACATAGAGAGAGACAGAGAGAGAGACAGAGAGAGAGACAGAGAGAGACAGAGAGAGACAGAGTGAGACAGAGAGAGAAACAGAGAGAGACAGAGAGAGACAGAGAGATACAGAGAGAGAGACAGAGAGAGACATAAAGAGTCAGAAGGTCAGAGAGAGACAGAGAGAGACAGAGATAGAGACAGAGAAAGACAGAGAGAGACACAGAGAGAGACAGAGAAAGACAGAGAGAGACAGACAGTGAGACAGAGAGAGACAGAGAGAGACAAAGAAAGACACAGAGAGAGACAGAGCGAGACAGAGATAGAGACAGAGAAAGAGAGAGACACAGAGAGAGAGACAGAGAGAGACAGAGAGATACAGAGAGAGAGACAGAGAGAGACAGAGAGAGACAGAGAGAAAGAGAGAGACAGAGAGAGTCAGAGAGAGACAGAGATAGAGACAGAGTGAGACAGAGACAGAGTGAGAAAGACAGAGAGAGACAGAGATAGAGAGAGAGACAGAGAAAGACACAGAGAGAGACAGAGAGAGACAGAGAGAGACAAAGAAAGACAGAGAGAGACATAGAGAGACAGAGAGATACATTGAGAGAGACAGAGAGACACAGAGAGACACAGAGTGAGACACAGAGAGACACACAGAGAGACACACAGAGAGACAAAGACAGACAGAGAGAGACAGAGAGAGACAGAGAGAGACAGAGATAGAGACAGAGAGAGACAGAGAGACACAGAGAGAGACAGAGAGAGACAGAGAGAGACAAAGAAAGACACAGAGAGAGACATAGAGAGACAGAGAGATACATTAAGAGAGACATAGAGAGACATAGAGAGACAGAGAGAGACAGAGATAGAGACAGAGAGAGACAGAAAGAGACAGAGAGGTAGACAGAGAGAGACAATGAAAGACATAGAGAGAGACAGAGAGACACAGAGAGACACAGAGAGAGAGACAGAGAGAGACAGAAAGAGTCAGAAGGACAGAGAGAGTCACAGAGAGAGACAGAGAAAGACAGAGAGTGAGACAGAGACAGACAGAGAGAGACAAAGGAAGACCCAGAGAAAGACAGAGAGAGACAGAGATAGAGACAGAGAAAGACAGAGAGAGACACAGAGAGAGAGAGACAGAGAGAGACAGAGAGAGACAGAGAGATAAAGAGAGAGAGACAGAGAGAGACAGAGAGAAAGAGAGAGACAGAGAGAGTCAGAGAGAGACAGAGATAGAGACAGAGAGAGACAGAGAGAGGGACAGAGAGAGACAGAGACAGAGTGAGAAAGACAGAGAGAGACAGAGATAGAGAGAGAGAGACACAGAGAGACACAGAGAGAGACAGAAAGAGACAGAGAGAGACAAAGAAAGACACAGAGAGAGACATAGTGAGACAGAGAGATACATTGAGAGAGACAGAGAGAGACCGAGAGAGACAGAGACACAGAGAGAGACAGAGAGAGACAGAGAGAGAGACAGAGAGATACAGAGATAGAGACAGAAGGGACAGAGAGAGACAGAGAGAGACAGACAGAGTGACAGATGGAGACAGAGAGAGACAGAGACAGATAGAGTTAGACAGAGAGAGACAGAGAGAGACAGAGAGAGAGAGAGATAGAGAGAGAGACAGAGAGAGACAGAGAGGGACAGAGTGACAGAGAGAGACAGAGAGAGACAGAGATAGAGACAGAGAGATACAGAGTGAGGGACAGAGAGAGACAGAGAGAGACAGATAGAGACAGAGAGAGAGACAGATAGAGACAGAGAGAAACAGAGAGAGACAGAGTGACAGAGAGAGACAGAGAGAGACAGAGACAGAGAAAGAGAGAGAGACAGAGAGAGACAGAGAGAGTCAGATAGACAGAGAGAGACAGAGAGAGACAGTGAGAGACAGAGAGAGACAGAGTGACAGAGAGAGACAGAGAGAGACAGAGATAGAGACAGAGAGAGACAGAGAGAGGGAAAGAGAGAGACAGAGAGAGACAGAGAGAGACAGAGAGAGAGACAGATAGAGACAGAGAAACAGAGAGAGACAGAGATAGAGAAAGAGAGAGACAAAGAGAGACATAGAGAGAGAGACAGAGAGAGACAGAGAGAGACACAGAGAAAGACAGAGATAGAGAGATACAGAGAGTGAGACAGAGAGTGACAGATAGACAGAGAGAGACAGAGAGAGACAGAGTGACAGAGAGAGACAGAGAGAGACAGAGATAGAGACAGAGAGAGACAGAGAGAGGGAAAGAGAGAGACAGAGAGAGAGAAGGAGAGAGACAGAGAGAGACAGAGAGAGAGACAGAGAGATACAGAAAGAGTCAGAAGGACAGAGAGAGACAGAGATAGAGACAGAGAGAGACAGAGAGAGGGAAAGAGAGAGACAGAGAGAAAGAGAGAGACAGAGAGAGACAGAGAGAAAGAGAGAGACAGAGAGAGTCAGAGAGAGACAGAGACAGAGTGAGAAAGACAGAGAGAGACAGAGATAGAGAGAGAGACAGAGAGAGACACACAGAGAGACAGAGAGAGACAAAGAAAGACACAGAGAGAGACATAGAGAGACAGAGAGATACATTGAGAGAGACAGAGAGAGACAGAGAGAGACAGAGAGAGAGATAGAGAGAGACACAGAGAGAATCAGAGAGAGACAGAGAGACAGAGAGAGACAAAGAAAGACACAGAGAGAGACAGAGACAGAGAGAGAGACAGAGAGAGACAGAGAGAGACAGATAGACAGAGAGAGACAGAGAGAGACAGAGAGAGACAGAGAGAGACAGAGTGACAGAGAGAGACAGAGAGAGAAAGAGATAGAGACAGAGAGAGGGAAAGAAAGAGACACACAGAGAGATAGAGACAGAGAGAAACAGAGAGAGACAGAGATAGAGAAAGAGAGAGACAGAGATAGACATAGAGAGAGTGACAGAGAGAGACAAAGAGAGACAGAGAGAGACAAAGAAAGACACAGAGAGAGACAGAGAGATACAGAGAGAGAGAAAGAGAGAGACAGAGAGAGACATAAAGAGAGAGACAGAGAGAGACAGGGAGAGACAGAGAGATACAAAGAAAGACACAGAGAGAGACAGAGAGGGACAGAGAGAGACAGAGAGAGACAGAGTGACAGAGAGAGACAGAGAGAGACAGAGATAGAGACAGAGAGAGACAGAGAGAGGGAAAGAGAGAGACAGAGAGAGAGAGAGAGAGACAGAGAGAGACAGAGAGAGAGACAGATAGAGACAGAGAGAAATAGAGAGAGACAGAGATAGAGAAAGAGAGAGACAGAGAGAGACATAGAGAGAGAGACAGAGAGAGACTTTCCACTTTTTCAGGTTTTCTTGCCATATTCCGGTTCCTTCAGTGTGAGTTTTTAATTTTCTAATTCTTTCAGGGTTTTTTGCCATATTCTGGGTCCTACATCGTGTATTTTTAATTTTCCAAGTTTTTCAGGGTTACTCAGCAAGTTTTGGGTCCTACAGTGTGATTTTTTTCATTTTCCACCTTTTTCAGGTTTTCTTGCCAATTTCGGGGTACTTCAGTGTGAGTTTTTAATATTCCACTTTTTACAGGGTTAATCGCCATATTCTGCGTCCTAAAGTGTGATTTTTAAATTTTCCACGATTCTCAGGGTTTCTCGCCATATTCAGGTCCTACAGTTTGAATTTTTAATTTTAAACGTTTTTAAGTTTTTTTCGTCATGTTCTGGGTCCTACAGTTTGATATTCTCATTATCCAACTTTTTCAGATTTTCTCAGCATATTCTGGGTCCTACATTGTGAATTTTTAATTTTCCACGTTTTTCAAGGTTTCTTGCCATATTCTGGTCCTATAGTGTGATTTTCTCATTTTCCTCCTTTTTCAGTGTTTCTCGCCATATTCTGGGTCCTACAGTGTGAATATTTAATTTTCCATGTTTTTCATGTTTTCTCGCCATATTCTGGGTCCTTCAGTTTGTGTTTTTAATTTTCCTCGTTTTTCAGGTTTTCTCACCATATTCCCGGACCTTCAGTGTGAATTTTTAATTTTCCATGTTTTTCAGGTTTTTTCGTCATATTCTGGGTCCTAGAGTGTGATTTTCTCATTTCCACGTTTTTTAAGATTTCTCCCCATATTCTGGGTCCTTCAGTGTGAGTTTTTGATTTCCTACTTTTTCAGGGTTTCTCAATATATTCTGGTTCCTACAGCGTGTATTTTATTTTTCCAAGTTTTTCAAGGGTTTCTAGGCATATTCTGGGTCCTACAGTGTGAACATTTAATTTTCCATGATTATCAGGGTTTCTCAGCATATTCTGGGTCCTGCAGTGTGATTTTCTCATTTTTCACCTTTTTCAAGTTTTTTCGCTATTCTGGGTTCTACATGTGATTTTCTCATTTTCCACCTTTTTCAGGTTTTCTCGCTATATTCCGGGTCCTTCAGTGTGAATTTTTAATTTTCCACGTTTTTCAGGGTTTCTCGGCATATTCTGTTTCCTGCAGTGTGATTTTCTCATTTTCCAAGTTTTTCAGGTTTTTTCGTAATTCTGGGTCTTACAGTGTGATTTTCTCGTTTTTCACCTTTTGCAGGGTTTCTTGCCATATTCTGGGTCCAACAGAGTGTATTTTTAATTTTCCACGTTTTTCCGGTTTCTCACCATATTCTGGGTCCAACAGCGCGTATTTTTAATTTTCCACGTTTTTCAGGGTTTCTCGGCATATTCTGGGTCCTAAAGTGTGATTTTCTCATTTTCGAAGTTTTTCAAGTTTTTTCGCAATTCTGGGTCCTACAGTCATTTATTCTCATTTTCCACCTTTTTCAGGTTTTCTCGCCATATTCGGGGTCTTTCAGTGTGAATTTTTAGTTTTTTACTTTTTTCAGGTTTTCTTGCCATATTCTGGGTCATTCAGTGTGAGTTTTTAATTTTCCACGTTTTTCAGGTTTTTTCGTCATATTCTGGGTACTACAGAGTGATTTTTCTCATTTTCTCGTTTTTCAGGTTTTCTTGCCATATTCCAGGTCCTTCAGGGTGAATTTTTAATTTTCCACGTTTTTCAGTATTTCTCGCCATATTCTGGGTAATACAGTGTGAATTTTTAATTTTCCACTTTTTTCATGGTTTCTCGCCATATTCTGTGTCCGACAGTGTGAATTTTTAATTTTCATGTTTTTCAGGGTTACTCAGCATATTCTAGGTCCTGCAGTGTGATTTTCTCATTTTCCACGTTTTATAAATTTTTTCGTAATTCTGGGTCCTACAGTGTGATTTTCTCATTTTCCAACTTTTTACAGCCTTTCTAGCCATATTTGGGGTCCTTCAGTGTGAAATTTTAATTTTATAATTTTTCAGGGTTTCTCGACATATTCTGTGTCCTACAGCGTGTATTTTTTATTTTCCACGTTTCTCAGTTTTTAAAATCATATTCTGAGTCCTAAAGTGTGATCTTCTCATTTCCATGTTTTTCAGGTCTTTCAGTGTGAATTTTTAATTTAACACGTTTTTCAGTATTTCTCGACATATTCTGGGAAATACAGTGTGAATTTTTAATTTCACACTTTTTTATTGGTTTCTCGCCATATTGTGTCCAACAATGTGAATTTTTAATTTTCACTTTTTTCCGTGTTTCTTGGCATATTCTGGTCCTACAGTGTGAGTTTTTAATTTTCCTCGTTTTTTCAGGTTTTCTCGCCATATTCAGATTTCTTCAGTGTGAATTTTTAATTTTCCACGTTTTTCAGGTTTTTTCATCATATTCTGGGTCCTACAGTGTGATTTTCTCATTTCCAAGTTTTTCAGGATTTCTTGCCATATTCCAGGTCCTGCAGTGTGAATTTTTAATTTTCCATGTTTTTCAGTATTTCTCCCCATATTTTGGGTAATACATTGTGAATTTTAATTTTCCTCTTTTTTTCATGTTTTCTCGAAATATTCTGTGTCCGACAGTGTGAATTTTTAATTTTCACGTTTTTCAGGTTTTCTCAGCATATTCTGGGTCCTTCAGTTTGAGTTTTTAATTTTCCTTGTTTTTCAGGTTTTCTCGCCAAATTCCGGGTCCTTCAGTGTGAATTTTTAATTTTCCACGATTTTCAGGGATTCTCAGCATATTCTGGGTCCTGCAGTGTGATTTTCTCATTTTCCACCTTTTTCAGGTTTTCTAGCCATATTCCGGGTCCATCAGTGTGAGTTTATAGTTATCTACTTTTTTCAGGGTTGATTGCCATATTCTGGGTAATACAGTGAGAATTTTCATTGTCCAATTTTTTCATGGTTTCTCGCCATAATCTGGTTCCCCCAGCGTATATTTTTAATTTTCCACGTTTTCAGGGTTTCTCGGCATATTCTGGGTCCTACAGTGTGATTTTCCCATTTTCGACGTTTTTCAATTTTTTTTTTCCAAATCTGGGTTCTATAGTGTGATTATTCTCATTTTCCATCTTTTTCATGATTTCTCGCTATATTCTGGGTCCTACAGTGTGAGTTTTGAATTTCCTTGTTTTTTTGGTTTTCTCGCCATATTAGGGGTCCTTCAGTGTGAATTTTTAATTTTCCACGTTTTCTAAGTTTCTCGCCATATACAGTGTGAATTTTTAATTTTCCACTTTTTTCATGATTCTTGCCATATTCTGTGTCCAACAGTGTCAATTTTTAATTTTCACGTTTTTCAGCATTTCTCGGCATATTCTGGGTCCTGCAGTGTGATTTTTCTCATTTTCCACTTTTTCAGGTTTTCTTGCCATATTCCGGTTCCTTCAGTGTGAGTTTTTAATTTTCTAATTCTTTCAGGGTTTTTTGCCATATTCTGGGTCCTACAGCGTGTATTTTTAATTTTCCAATTTTTTCAGGGTTACTCAGCATATTTTGGGTCCTACAGTGTGATTTTTTTCATTTTCCACCTTTTTCAGGTTTTCTTGCCAATTTCGGGGTACTTCAGTGTGAGTTTTTAATATTCCACTTTTTACAGGGTTAATCGCCATATTCTGCGTCCTACAGTGTGATTTTTAAATTTTCCACGATTCTCAGGGTTTCTCGCCATATTCAGGTCCTACAGTTTGATTTTTTAATTTTAAACGTTTTTAAGTTTTTTTCGTCATGTTCTGGGTCCTACAGTTTGATATTCTCATTATCCAACTTTTTCAAATTTTCTCAGCATATTCTGGGTCCTACATTGTGAATTTTTAATTTTCCACGTTTTTCAAGGTTTCTTGCCATATTCTGGTCCTATAGTGTGATTTTCTCATTTTCCTCCTTTTTCAGCGTTTCTCGCCATATTCTGGGTCCTACAGTGTGAATATTTAATTTTCCATGTTTTTCATGTTTTCTCGCCATATTCTGGGTCCTTCAGTTTGTGTTTTTAATTTTCCTCCTTTTTCAGGTTTTCTCACCATATTCCCGGACCTTCAGTGTGAATTTTTAATTTTCCATGTTTTTCAGGTTTTTTCGTCATATTCTGGGTCCTAGAGTGTGATTTTCTCATTTCCACGTTTTTTAAGATTTCTCCCCATATTCTGGGTCCTTCAGTGTGAGTTTTTGATTTCCTACTTTTTCAGGGTTTCTCAATATATTCTGGTTCCTACAGCGTGTATTTTATTTTTCCAAGTTTTTCAAGGGTTTCTAGGCATATTCTGGGTCCTACAGTGTGAACATTTAATTTTCCATGATTATCAGGGTTTCTCAGCATATTCTGGGTCCTGCAGTGTGATTTTCTCATTTTTCACCTTTTTCAAGTTTTTTCGCTATTCTGGGTTCTACATGTGATTTTCTCATTTTCCACCTTTTTCAGGTTTTCTCGCTATATTCCGGGTCCTTCAGTGTGAATTTTTAATTTTCCACGTTTTTCAGGGTTTCTCGGCATATTCTGTTTCCTGCAGTGTGATTTTCTCATTTTCCAAGTTTTTCAGGTTTTTTCGTAATTCTGGGTCTTACAGTGTGATTTTCTCGTTTTTCACCTTTTGCAGGGTTTCTTGCCATATTCTGGGTCCAACAGAGTGTATTTTTAATTTTCCACGTTTTTTCCGGTTTCTCACCATATTCTGGGTCCAACAGCGCGTATTTTTAATTTTCCACGTTTTTCAGGGTTTCTCGGCATATTCTGGGTCCTAAAGTGTGATTTTCTCATTTTCGAAGTTTTTCAAGTTTTTTCGCAATTCTGGGTCCTACAGTCATTTATTCTCATTTTCCACCTTTTTCAGGTTTTCTCGCCATATTCGGGGTCTTTCAGTGTGAATTTTTAGTTTTTTACTTTTTTCAGGTTTTCTTGCCATATTCTGGGTCATTCAGTGTGAGTTTTTAATTTTCCACGTTTTTCAGGTTTTTTCGTCATATTCTGGGTACTACAGAGTGATTTTTCTCATTTTCTCGTTTTTCAGGTTTTCTTGCCATATTCCAGGTCCTTCAGGGTGAATTTTTAATTTTCCACGTTTTTCAGTATTTCTCGCCATATTCTGGGTAATACAGTGTGAATTTTTAATTTTCCACTTTTTTCATGGTTTCTCGCCATATTCTGTGTCCGACAGTGTGAATTTTTAATTTTCATGTTTTTCAGGGTTACTCAGCATATTCTAGGTCCTGCAGTGTGATTTTCTCATTTTCCACGTTTTATAAATTTTTTCGTAATTCTGGGTCCTACAGTGTGATTTTCTCATTTTCCAACTTTTTACAGCCTTTCTAGCCATATTTGGGGTCCTTCAGTGTGAAATTTTAATTTTATAATTTTTCAGGGTTTCTCGACATATTCTGTGTCCTACAGCGTGTATTTTTTATTTTCCACGTTTCTCAGTTTTTAAAATCATATTCTGAGTCCTAAAGTGTGATCTTCTCATTTCCATGTTTTTCAGGTCTTTCAGTGTGAATTTTTAATTTAACACGTTTTTCAGTATTTCTCGACATATTCTGGGAAATACAGTGTGAATTTTTAATTTCACACTTTTTTATTGGTTTCTCGCCATATTGTGTCCAACAATGTGAATTTTTAATTTTCACTTTTTTCCGTGTTTCTTGGCATATTCTGGTCCTACAGTGTGAGTTTTTAATTTTCCTCGTTTTTTCAGGTTTTCTCGCCATATTCAGATTTCTTCAGTGTGAATTTTTAATTTTCCACGTTTTTCAGGTTTTTTCATCATATTCTGGGTCCTACAGTGTGATTTTCTCATTTCCAAGTTTTTCAGGATTTCTTGCCATATTCCAGGTCCTGCAGTGTGAATTTTTAATTTTCCATGTTTTTCAGTATTTCTCCCCATATTTTGGGTAATACATTGTGAATTTTAATTTTCCTCTTTTTTTCATGTTTTCTCGAAATATTCTGTGTCCGACAGTGTGAATTTTTAATTTTCACGTTTTTCAGGTTTTCTCAGCATATTCTGGGTCCTTCAGTTTGAGTTTTTAATTTTCCTTGTTTTTCAGGTTTTCTCGCCAAATTCCGGGTCCTTCAGTGTGAATTTTTAATTTTCCACGATTTTCAGGGATTCTCAGCATATTCTGGGTCCTGCAGTGTGATTTTCTCATTTTCCACCTTTTTCAGGTTTTCTAGCCATATTCCGGGTCCATCAGTGTGAGTTTATAGTTATCTACTTTTTTCAGGGTTGATTGCCATATTCTGGGTAATACAGTGAGAATTTTCATTGTCCAATTTTTTCATGGTTTCTCGCCATAATCTGGTTCCCCCAGCGTATATTTTTAATTTTCCACGTTTTCAGGGTTTCTCGGCATATTCTGGGTCCTACAGTGTGATTTTCCCATTTTCGACGTTTTTCAATTTTTTTTTTCCAAATCTGGGTTCTATAGTGTGATTATTCTCATTTTCCATCTTTTTCATGATTTCTCGCTATATTCTGGGTCCTACAGTGTGAGTTTTGAATTTTCCTTGTTTTTTTGGTTTTCTCGCCATATTAGGGGTCCTTCAGTGTGAATTTTTAATTTTCCACGTTTTCTAAGTTTCTCGCCATATACAGTGTGAATTTTTAATTTTCCACTTTTTTCATGATTCTTGCCATATTCTGTGTCCAACAGTGTCAATTTTTAATTTTCACGTTTTTCAGCATTTCTCGGCATATTCTGGGTCCTGCAGTGTGATTTTTCTCATTTTCCACTTTTTCAGGTTTTCTTGCCATATTCCGGTTCCTTCAGTGTGAGTTTTTAATTTTCTAATTCTTTCAGGGTTTTTTGCCATATTCTGGGTCCTACAGCGTGTATTTTTAATTTTCCAATTTTTTCAGGGTTACTCAGCATATTTTGGGTCCTACAGTGTGATTTTTTTCATTTTCCACCTTTTTCAGGTTTTCTTGCCAATTTCGGGGTACTTCAGTGTGAGTTTTTAATATTCCACTTTTTACAGGGTTAATCGCCATATTCTGCGTCCTACAGTGTGATTTTTAAATTTTCCACGATTCTCAGGGTTTCTCGCCATATTCAGGTCCTACAGTTTGATTTTTTAATTTTAAACGTTTTTAAGTTTTTTTCGTCATGTTCTGGGTCCTACAGTTTGATATTCTCATTATCCAACTTTTTCAAATTTTCTCAGCATATTCTGGGTCCTACATTGTGAATTTTTAATTTTCCACGTTTTTCAAGGTTTCTTGCCATATTCTGGTCCTATAGTGTGATTTTCTCATTTTCCTCCTTTTTCAGTGTTTCTCGCCATATTCTGGGTCCTACAGTGTGAATATTTAATTTTCCATGTTTTTCATGTTTTCTCGCCATATTCTGGGTCCTTCAGTTTGTGTTTTTAATTTTCCTCGTTTTTCAGGTTTTCTCACCATATTCCCGGACCTTCAGTGTGAATTTTTAATTTTCCATGTTTTTCAGGTTTTTTCGTCATATTCTGGGTCCTAGAGTGTGATTTTCTCATTTCCACGTTTTTTAGGATTTCTCCCCATATTCGGGGTCCTTCAGTGTGAGTTTTTGATTTCCTACTTTTTCAGGGTTTCTCAATATATTCTGGTTCCTACAGCGTGTATTTTATTTTTCCAAGTTTTTCAAGGGTTTCTAGGCATATTCTGGGTCCTACAGTGTGAACATTTAATTTTCCATGATTATCAGGGTTTCTCAGCATATTCTGGGTCCTGCAGTGTGATTTTCTCATTTTTCACCTTTTTCAAGTTTTTTCGCTATTCTGGGTTCTACATGTGATTT
>NW_028227459.1:92978-193654 GCF_978045245.1 Mus caroli | reverse complement strand
AGTATTTCTTTCCATATTTTGCGTAATACAGTGTGAATTTTTAATTTTCCACTTTTTTCATGGTTTCTCGCCATATTCTTTGTCCAACATTGTGAATCGTTAATTTTCACGTTATTCAGGGTTTCTTGGCATATTCTCTGTCCTACAGCGTGTATTTTTAATTTTCCACGTTTTTCAGGGTTTTTTTTTTGTCATATTCTGGGTCCTACAGTGTGATTTTTCTCATTTACGACATTTTTCAGGTTTTTTCCCAATTCTGGGTCCTACAGAGTGATTTTCTCATTTTTCACCTTTTACAGGATTTCTCAATATATTAGGGGTCTTCAGTGTTAGTTTGTAATTTTCTACTTTTTTCAGGGTTTGTAGCCATATTCTGGGTCCTACAGCATGTATTTTTAATATTCCACGTTTTTCAGGGTTTCTCAGCATATTCTGGGTCCTACAGTGTGATTTTCTCATTTTCGACGTTTTTCAATTTTTTTTCCAAATCTCGGTCCTACAGTGTGATTATTCTCATTTTCCACCTTTTTCAGGTTTTCTCGCCATATTCTGGGTTCTACAGTGTGAGTTTTGAGTTTTCCTCCTTTTTCAGCTTTTCTTGCCATATTCTGGGTCCTACATAGTGAGTTTTGAATTTTCCTCGTTTTTCAGGTTTTTTTGCCATGTTCTGGGTCCTTCAGTGTGAATTTTTAATTTTCTACATTTTTCAAGTTCTCTCGCCATATTTGGGGATCTTCAGTGTGAGTTTTTAATTTTCTAATTTTTCAGGGTTTCTCGACATATTCTGTGTCCTACAGCGTGAGTTTTGAGTTTTCCTCGTTTTTCAGGTTTTCTCGCCATATGCCAGGCACTTTAGAGTTAATTTTTAATTTTCCACGTTTTTCAGGTTTTTCTGTCATATTCTGGGTCCTACAGTGTTATTTTTCTCTTATCAACGTTTTTTAGCTTTTCTTGACATATTCCAGGACCTTCAGTGTGAATTTTAAATTTTCCACGTTTTTCAGTATTTCTCGCCATATTCTGTGTCCAACTGTGTGAATTTTTAATTTTCATGTTTTTCAGGGTTTATCTGCATATTCTGGGTCCTGCCGTGTGATTTTCTCATTTTTCACATTTTTAAGGTTCTCTTGCGATATTTGGGGTCCTTCAGTGTGAGTTTGTAATTTTCTACTTTTTTCAGGGTTTCACGACATATTCTGTGTCCTACAGCGTGAGTTTTGGGTTTTCCTCATTTTTCAGGGTTTCTCGCCATATTCTGGGTCCTACAGCGTGTATTTTTAATTTTCCATATTTTCAGGGTTTCTAGGCATATTCTGGGTCCTACAGTGTGATTTTCTCATTTTCGATGTTTTTCCAGTTCTTTCGCAATTCTGGGTCCTTCAGTGTGAATTTTTAATTTTCTACTTTTTTCAGGTTCTCTCTCCATATTTGGGGGTCCTTCAGTGTAAGTTTATAATTTTCCAAATTTTCAGGATTTCTCAACATATTCTGTGTCCTAGAGCTTGTATTTTTAATTTTCCACGTTTTTCAAGTTTTTTCGTCATATTCTGGGTCCTGCAGTGTGATTTTCTCATTTTCCACGTTTTTCAAGTTTTTTCGAAATTCTGGGTCCTTCAGTGTGATTTTCTCATTTTTCAACTTTTTCAGGTTTTCTCGCCATATTTGGGGTCCTTCCGTGTGATTTTTTACTTTTCTAATTTTTCAGTGTTTCTCGACATATTCTGGGTCCTAATTTTAATTTTCCACGTTTTCAGGGTTTCTCGGCATATTCTGGGTCCTACAGTGTGATTTTCTCATTTTCGACGTTTTTCAATTTTTTTTTTCCAAATCTGGGTTCTGTAGTGTGATTATTCTCATTTTCCATCTTTTTCAGGATTTCTCGCCATAATCTGGGTCCTATAGTGTGAGTTTTGAATTTTCCTTGTTTTTCAGGTTTTCTCGCCATATGAGGGGGTCCTTCAGTGTGATTTTTTAATTTTCCACGTTTTCAATATTTCTCGCCATATACTGGGTAATACAGTGTGAATTTTGAATTTTCCACTTTTTTTCATGATTCTTGCCATATTCTGTGTCCGACAGTGTGAATTTTTAATTTTCACGATTTTTAGGGTTTATCGGCATATTCTGGGTCCAGCAGTGTGATTTTCTCATTTTCCACGATTTTCAAGTTTTTTCGCAATTCTTGGGGTACTTCACTGTGAGTTTTTAATTTTCTACTTTTTTCAGGTTTTCTCGCCATATTCTGGGTCCCTCAGTGTGAGTTTTTAATTTTCCACGTTTTTCAGGTTATCTCTACATATTCTGTGTCCTTCAGTGTGAATTTTTAATTTTCTACTTTTTTCAGGTTTTTTTTGTAATATTCTTGGACCTACAGTGTGATTTTCTCATTTTCACGTTTTACAGGTTTTCTTGCCATATTCCAGGTCCTTCAGTGTGAATTTTTAATTTTCACGTTTTTCAGTATTTCTTTCCATATTTTGCGTAATACAGTGTGAATTTTTAATTTTCCACTTTTTTCATGGTTTCTCGCCATATTCTTTGTCCGACAGTGTGAATTGTTAATTTTCACATTATTCAGGGTTTCTCGATATTCTTTTTCCTACAGCGTGTATTTTTAATTTTCCAAGTTTTTCAGGGTTTTTCGTCATATTCTGGGTCCTACAGTGTGATTTTTCTCATTTATGACATTTTTCAGGTTTTTTCCCAATTCTGGGTCCTACAGAGTGATTTTCTCATTTTCCACCTTTTTCAGGATTTCTCGCCATATTAGGGGTCCTTCAGTGTGAGTTTGTAATTTTCTACTTTTTTCAGGGTTTCTAGCCATATTCTGGGTCCTACAGCGTGTATTTTTAATTTTCCACGTTTTTCAGTATTTCTCGCCATATTCTGTGTCTGACAGTGTGAATTTTTAATTTTCACGTTTTTTAGGGTTTCTCTGCATATTCTGGGTCCTGCCGTGTGATTTTCTCATTTTCTACGTTTTTCAAGTTTTTGCGTAATTCTGGGTCCTACAGAGTGTATTTTTAATTTTCCACGTTTTTCAGGGTTTCTCAGCATATTCTGGGTCCTACAGTGTGATTTTCTCATTTTCGACGTTTTTCAATTTTTTTTTCCAAATCTCGGTCCTACAGTGTGATTATTCTCATTTTCCACCTTTTTCAGGTTTTCTCGCCATATTCTGTGTTCTACAGTGTGAGTTTTGAGTTTTCCTCCTTTTTCAGGTTTTCTTGCCATATTCTGGGTCCTACATAGTGAGTTTTGAATTTTCCTCGTTTTTCAGGTTTTATTGCCATGTTCTGGGTCTTTCACTGTGAATTTTTAATTTTCTACATTTTTCAGGATCTCTCGCCATATTTGGGGTTCTTTAGTGTGAGTTTTTAATTTTCTAATTTTTCAGGGTTTCTCGACATATTCTGTGTCCTACAGCGTGAGTTTTGAGTTTTCCTCTTTTTTCATGTTTTCTCGCCATATGCCTGGCTCTTTAGTGTTAATTTTTAATTTTCCACGATTTTCAGGTTTTTCCGTCATATTCTGGGTCCTACAGCGTGTATTTTTAATTTTCCATGTTTTCAGGGTTTCTCGGCATATCCTGGGTCCTACAGTGTGATTTTCTCATTTTCGATGTTTTTCAAGTTCTTTCGCAATTCTGGGTCCTTCTGTGTGAATTTTTAATTTTCTACTTTTTTCAGGTTCTCTCTCCATATTTGGGATCCTTCAGTGTTAGTTTATGATTTTCTATTTTTTCAGGATTTTTCAACATTTTCTGTGTCCTAGAGCGTGTATTTTTAATTTTCCACGTTCTTCAAGTTTTTTTCGTCATATTCTGGGTCCTGCAGTGTATTTTTCTCATTTTCCACGTTTTTCAAGTTTTTTCATAATTCTGGGTCCTACAGTGTGATTTTCTCATTTTTCAACTTTTTCAGGTTTTCTCGCCATATTTGCGGTCCTTCCGTGTGATTTCTTACTTTTCTAATTTTTCAGTGTTTCTCGACATATTCTGGGTTCTAAAGCATATATTTTTAATTTTCCATGTTTTCAGGGTTTCTAGGCATATTCTGGGTCCTACAGTGTGATTTTCTCATTTTCGACGTTTTTCAATTTTTTTTCCAAATCTGGTTTATATAGTGTGATTATTCTCATTTTCCATCTTTTTCAGGATTTCTCGCCATATTCTCGGTCCTATAGTGTGAGTTTTGAATTTTCCTTGTTTTTCAGGTTTTCTTGCCATATGAGGGGTCCTTCAGTGTGAATTTTTAATTTTCCACTTTTATCATGATTCTTGCCATATTCTGTGTCCGACAGTGTGGATTTTTAATTTTCACGTTTTTCAGGGTTTATTGGCATATTCTGGGTCCAGCAGTGTGATTTTCTCATTTTCCACGATTTTCAAGTTTTTTCGCAATTCTTGGGGTATTTCACTGTGAGTTTTTAATTTTCTACTTTTTCAGGGTTTCTCGCCATATTCTGGGTCCTACACCGTATATTTTTAATTTACCACGTTTTCAGGGTTTCTCGGCACATTATGGGTCTACAGTGTGATTTTCTCATTTTCGACGCTTTTCAAGTTTTTTCGCAATTCTGGGTCCTACAGTGTGATTATTGTCATTTTCCACCTTTATCAGTTTTTCTGGCCATATTCGGGGTCCTTCAGTGTGAATTTTTAATTTTCTACTTTTTTCAGGTTTTCTCGCCATACTCTGGGTCCTTCAGTGTGAGTTTTTAATTTTCCTTGTTTTTCAGGTTATCTCTACATATTCTGGGTCCTTCAGTGTGAATTTTTAGTTTTCTACTTTTTTCAGGTTTTTTCGTCATATTCTGGGACCTACAGTGTGATTTTCTCATTGCCACGTTTTTCAGGTTTTCTTGCCATATTCCAGGTCCTTCAGTGTGAATTTTTAATTTTCACGTTTTTCAGTATTTCTTTCCATATTTTGCGTAATACAGTGTGAATTTTTAATTTTCCACTTTTTTCATGGTTTCTTGCCATATTCTTTGTCCAACAGTGTGAATTGTTAATTTTTACGTTATTCAGGGTTTCTCCGCATATTCTCTGTCCTACAGCGTGTATTTTTAATTTTCCACGTTTTTCAGGGTTTTTTTGTCATATTCTGGGTCCTACAGTGTGATTTTTCTCATTTACGACATTTTTCAGGTTTTTTCCCAATTCTGGGTCCTACAGAGTGATTTTCTCATTTTCCACCTTTTTCAGGATTTCTCGACATATTAGGGGTCTTCAGTGTGAGTTTGTAATTTTCTACTTTTTTCAGGGTTTCTAGCCATATTCTGGGTCCTACAGCGTGTATTTTTAATTTTCCACGTTTTTCAGGGTTTCTCAGCATATTCTGGGTCCTACAGTGTGATTTTCTCATTTTCGACGTTTTTCAATTTTTTTTCCAAATCTCGGTCCTACAGTGTGATTATTCTCGTTTTCCACCTTTTTCAGGTTTTCTCGCCATATTCTGGGTTCTACAGTGTGAGTTTTGAGTTTTCCTCCTTTTTCAGCTTTTCTTGCCATATTCTGGGTCCTACATAGTGAGTTTTGAATTTTCCTCGTTTTTCAGGTGTTATTGCCATGTTCTGGGTCCTTCAGTCTGAATTTTTAATTTTCTATATTTTTTCAGGTTCTCTCGCCATATTTGGGGTTCTTCAGTGTGAGTTTTTAATTTTCTAATTTTTCAGGGTTTCTCGACATATTCTGTGTCCTACAGCGTGAGTTTTGAGTTTTCCTCGTTTTTCAGGTTTTCTCGCCATATGCCAGGCACTTTAGAGTTAATTTTTAATTTTCCACGTTTTTCAGGTTTTTCTGTCATATTCTGGGTCCTACAGTGTGATTTTTCTCTTATCAACGTTTTTTAGCTTTTCTTGACATATTCCAGGACCTTCAGTGTGAATTTTAAATTTTCCACGTTTTTCAGTATTTCTCGCCATATTCTGTGTCCAACAGTGTGAATTTTTAATTTTCACGTTTTTCAGGGTTTCTCGGCATATTCTGGGTTCTGCAGTGTGATTTTCTCATTTTTCACATTTTCAGGTTTTCTAGCCATATTTGGGGTCCTTCAGTGTGAGTTTGTACTTTTCTATTTTTTTCAGGGTTTCTTGCCATATTGTGGGTCCTACAGCGTGTATTTTTAATTTTCCATGTTTTCAGGGTTTCTAGGCATATTCTGGGTCCTACAGTCTGATTTTCTCATTTTCGATGTTTTTCAAGTTCTTTCACAATTCTGGGTCCTTCAGTGTGAATTTTTAATTTTCTACTTTTTTCAGGTGCTCTCTCCATATTTGGGGTACTTCAGTGTAAGTGTATAATTTTCTAATTTTTCAGGATTTCTCAAAATATTCTGTGTCCTAGAGCGTGTATTTTTAATTTTCCACGTTTTTCAAGTTTTTTTCGTCATATTTTGGGTCCTGCAGTGTGATTTTCTCATTTTCTACGTTTTTCAAGTTTTTTCATAATTCTGGGGCCTACAGTGTGATTTTCTCATTTTTCAACTTTTCAGGTTTTCTCGCCATATTTGGGGTCCTTCCGTGTGATTTTTTACTTTTCTAATTTTTCAGTGTTTCTCGACATATTCTGGGTCCAACAGCGTATATTTTTAATTTTCCACGTTTTCAGGGTTTCTCAGCATATTCTGGGTCCTACAGTGTGATTTTCTCATTTTCCACCTTTTTCAGGTTTTCTTGCCATATTCCAGGTCCTTCTATGTGAATTTTAATTTTCCACGTTTTTCAGTATTTCTCGGCATATTCTGGGTAATACAGTGTGAAATTTTAATTTTCCACTTGTTTTTTGGTTTCTCGCCATAATCTGGGTCCGACAGTTAGAATTTTTAATTTTCATGTTTTTCAGGGTTTCTCCGCATATTCTGTGTCCTGCAGTGTGATTTTCTCTTTTTCCACTTTTTTCAAGTTTTTTCATAATTCTGAGTCCTACAGTGTGATTTTCTCATTTTCCACCTTTTTCAGGTTTTCTCGCCATATTTGGGGTCCTTCACTGTGACTTTTTAATTTTCTACTTTTTTCAGGGTTTCTTGCCATATTCTGGGTCTGACAGTGTAAGTTTTTAATTTTCTACTTTTTCAGGTTTTCTCGCCATATTCGGGGTTCTTCAGTGTGAATTTTTAATTTTCTACTCTTTTCAGTTTTTCTTACCATATTTGGGATCCTCCAGTGTGAGTTTTTAATTTTCTACTTTTTTCAGGGTTTCTCACCATATTCTGGGTCCTACAGCGTGTATTAATAATTTTCCACGTTTTTCAGTGTTTCTCGGCATATTCTTTTTTTTTTGATTTTTAATATTTTTATTACATATTTTCCTCAATTACATTTCCAATGCTATCCCAAAAGTCCCCCATAGCGCCCCCCACTTCCCTACCCATCCATTCCCATTCTTTGGCCCTGGCATTCCCCTATATTGGGGCATATAAAGTTTGCAAGTCCAATGGGCCTCTCTTTCCATTGTTGGCTTCTAGGCCATCTTTCGATACATATGCAGCTAGAGACAAGAGCTCCGGGGTTCTGGTTAGTACATCATGTTGTTCCAACAATAGGGTTGCAGATCCCTTTAGCTCCTTGGGTACTTTCTCTAGCTTCTCCATTGGGAGCCCTGTGATACATCCAATAGCTGACTGTGAACATCCACTCCTGTGTTTGCTAGGCCCCGGCATCGTCTCACAAGAGACAGCTATATTTGGGTCCTTTCAGCAAAATCTTGCTAGTGTATGCAATGGTGTCAGCTTTTAGAAGCTGATTATGGGATGGATCCCTGGATACGGCAGTCTCTAAATGGGCCATCCTTTCATCACAGCTACGAACTTTGTCTCTGTAACTCCTTCCCTGGGTGTTTTGTTCCCAATTCTAAGAAGGTGCACAGTGTCCACACTTTGGTCTTCATTCTTCTTGAGTTTCATGCGTTTATCAAATTGTATCTTATATCTTGGGTATCCTAAGTTTTGGGCTAATATCCACTTATCAGTGAATACATATTGTGTGAGTTCTTTTGTGATTGTGTTACTTCACTCAAGATGATGCCCTCCAGGTCCATCCATTTGGCTAGGAATTTCATAAATTCATTCTTTTTAATAGCTGAGTAGTACTCCATTGTGTAAATGTACCATAATTTCTGTATCCATTCCTCTGTTGAGGGACATCTGGGTTCTTTCCAGCTTCTGGCTATTATAAATAGGGCTGCTATGAACATAGTGGAGCATGTGTCCTTTTTACCGGTTGGGACATCTTCTGGATATATGCCCAGGAGAGGTATTGCTGGATCCTCCGGTAGTACTATGTCCAATTTTCTGAGGAACCGCCAGACTGATTTCCAGAGTGGTTGTACAAGCTTGCAATCCCACCAACAATGGAGGAGTGTTCCTCTTTCTCCACATCCTCGCCAGCATCTGCTGTCACCTGAATTTTTGATCTTAGCCATTCTGACTGGTGTGAGGTGGAATCTCAGGGTTGTTTTGATTTGCATTTCCCTGATGATTAAGGATGTTGAACATTTTTTCAGGTGTTTCTCTGCCATTCGGTATTCCTCAGGTGAGAATTCTTTGTTCAGTTCTGAGCCCCATTTTTTAATGGGGTTATTTGACTTTCTGGAGTCCACCTTCTTGAGTTCTTTATATATATTGGATATTAGTCCCTTATCTGATTTAGGATAGGTGAAGATCCTTTCCCAATCTGTTGGTGGTTTTTTTGTCTTATTGATGGTGTCTTTAGCCTTGCAGAAGCTTTGTAGTTTCATGAGGTCCCACTTGTCAATTCTCGATCTTACAGCACAAGCCATTACTGTTCTATTCAGGAATTTTTCCCCTGTGCCCATATCTTCAAGGCTTTTCCCCACTTTCTCCTCTATAAGTTTCAGTGTCTCTGGTTTTATGTGAAGTTCCTTGATCCACTTAGACTTGACCTTAGTACAAGGAGATAGGAATGGATTGATTCGCATTCTTCTACATGTTAACAACCAGTTGTGCCAGCACCATTTGTTGAAAATGCTGTCTTTCTTCCACTGGATGTTTTTAGCTCCCTTGTCGAAGATCAAGTGACCGTAGGTGTGTGGGTTCATTTCTGGGTCTTCAATTCTATTCCATTGGTCTATTTGTCTGTCACTATACCAGTACCATGCAGTTTTTATCACAATTGCTCTGTAGTAGAGCTTTAGGTCCGGCATGGTGATTCCACCAGAGGTTCTTTTATCCTTGAGAAGAGTTTTTGCTATCCTAGGTTTTTTGTTGTTCCAGATGAATTTGCAGATTGCACTTTCTAATTCGTTGAAGAATTGATTTGGAATTTTGATGGGGATTGCATTGAATCTGTAGATTGCTTTTGGCAAGATAGCCATTTTTACAATGTTGATCCTGCCAATCCATGAGCATGGGAGATCTTTCCATCTTCTGAGATCTTCTAGAATTTCTTTCTTCAGAGACTTGAAGTTTTTATTATACAGATCTTTCACTTCCTTAGTTAGAGTCACGCCAAGATATTTTATATTATTTGTGACTATTGAGAAGGGTGTTGTTTCCCTAATTTCTTTCTCAGCCTGTTCATTCTTTGTGTAGAGAAAGGCCATTGATTTGTTTGAGTTAATTTTATATCCAGCTACTTCACCGAAGCTGTTTATCAGGCTTAGGAGTTCTCTGGTGGAATTTTTAAGGTCACATATATACTATCATATCATCTGCAAAGAGTGATATTTTGACTTCATCTTTTCCAATTTGTATCCCTTTGATCTCCTTTTGTTGTCGAATTGCTCTGGCTAGGACTTCAAGTACTATGTTGAATAGGTATGGAGAAAGTGGACAGCCTTGTCTAGTCCCTGATTTTAGAGGGATTGCTTCAAGCTTCTCACCATTTACTTTGATGTTGGCTACTGGTTTGCTGTAGATTGCTTTTATCATGTTTAGGTATGGGCCTTGAATTCCTGATCTTTCCAAGACTTTTATCATGAATGGGTGTTGGATCTTGTCAAATGCTTTTTCCGCATCTAACGAGATGACCATGTGGTTTTTGTCTTTGAGTTTGTTTATATAGTGGATTACGTTGATGCATTTCCGTATATTGAACCATCCCTGCATCCCTGGGATGAAACCTACTTGGTCAGGATGGATGATTGTTTTGATGTGTTCTTGGATTCGGTTACCAAGAACTTTATTGAGGATTTTTGCATCAATATTCATAAGGGATATTGGTCTGAAGTTTTCTATCTTTGTTGGGTCTTTTTGTGGTTTAGGTATCAGAGTAATTGTGGCTTCATAGAAGGAGTTGGGTAGAGTACCTTCTGTTTCTATTTTGTGGAATAGTTTGTGAAGAACTGGGATTAGATCTTCATTGAAGGTCTGATAGAACTCTGCACTAAACCCATCTGGTCCTGGGCTTTTTTTAGTTGGGAGACTATTAATGACTGCTTCTATTTCTTTGGAGGATATAGGGCTGTTTAGATCATTAACCTGATCTTGATTCAACTTTGGTACCTGGTATCTGTCTAGGAACTTGTCCATTTCATCCAGGTTCTCCAGTTTTGTTGAGTATAGCCTTTGGTAGAAGGATCTGATGGTGTTTTGGATGTCTTCAGGATCTGTTGTTATGTCTCCTTTTTCATTTCTGATTTTGTTAATTAGGATGCTTTCCCTGTGCCCTCTAGTGAGTCTGGCTTAGGGTTTATCTATCTTGTTGATTTTCTCAAAGAACCAGCTCCTTGATTGGTTGATTCTTTGAATAGTTTTTCTTATTTCCACTTGGTTGATTTCACCCCTGAGTTTGATTATTTCCTGCCGTCTACTCCTCTTGGGTGAATTTGCTTCCTTTTGTTCTAGTGCTTTTAGGTGTGTTGTCAAGCTGCTAATGTGTGCTCTCTCTAGTTTCCTTTTGGAGGCACTCAGAGCTATGAGTTTTCCTCTTAGAAATGCTTTCATTGCGTCCCATAAGTTTGGGTATGTTGTGGCTTCATTTTCATTGAACTCTAAAAAGTCCTTAATTTCTTTCTTTATTCCTTCCTTGACCAAGGTATCATTGAGAAGAGTGTTGTTCAGTTTCCACGTGAAGGTTGGCTTTCTATTATTTATTTTGTTATTGAAGATCAGCCTTAGTCCATGGTGATCTGATAGGATGCATGGGACAATTTCAATATTTTTGTATCTGCTGAGGCCTGCTTTGTGACCAATTATGTGGTCAATTTTGGAGAAGGTACCATGAGGTGCTGAGAAGAAGGTATATCCTTTTGTTTTAGGATAGAATGTTCTGTAGATATCTGCCAGATCCATTTGATTCATAATTTCTCTTAGTTTCTCTGTGTCCCTGTTTAGTTTCTGTTTCCATGATCTGTCCATTGGTGAAAGTGGTGTGTTGAAGTCTCCCACTATTATTGTATGAGGTGCAATGTGTGCTTTGAGATTTACTAAAGTTTCTTTAATGAATGTGGCTGCCTTTGTATTTGGAGCATAGATATTCAGGATTGATAGTTCCTCTTGGAGGATTTTACCTTTGATGAGTATGAAGTGTCCCTCCCTGTCTTTTTTAATGACTTTGGGTTGGAAGTCAATCTTATCAGATATCAGAACGGCTACTCCAGCTTGTTTCTTCATGCCATTTGCTTGGAAAATTGTTTTCCAGCCTTTCATTCTGAGGTAGTGTCTATCCTTTTCTCTGAGATGAGTTTCCTGTAAGCGCAAAATGTTGGGTCTTGTTTGTGTAGCCAGTTTGTTAGTCTATGTCTTTTTATCGGGGAGTTGAGTCCATTGATATTAAGAGATATTAAGGAAAAGTAATTGTTGTTTCCTGTTATTTTTGTTGTTAAAGTTGGCATTTTGTTCTTGTGGCTGTCTTCTTTTAGGTTTGTTGAGGGATTACCTTCTTGTTGTTTCTAGGGCGTGGTTCCTGTCCTTGTATTGGTTTTTTTCTGTTATTATCCTTTGAAGGGCTGGATACGTGGAGATATAATGTGTGAATTTGGTTTTGTCGTGGAATACTTTGGTTTCTCCATCTATGTTAATTGAGAGTTTGGCTGGGTATAGTAGCCTGGGCTGGTATTTGTGTTCTTTTAGTGTCTGTATAACATCCGTCCAGGATCTTCTGGCTTTCATAGCCTCTGGTGAAAAATCTGGTGTAATTCTGATAGGCTTGCCTTTATATGTTACTTGGCCTTTTTCTCTTACTGCTTTTAGTATTCTATCTTTATTTAGAGCATTTGTTGTTCTGATTATAATGTGTCAGGAGGTATTTCTTTTCTGGTCCAGTCTATTTGGAGTTCTGTAGGCTTCTTGTATGTTCATGGGCATCTCTTTCTTTAGATTTGGGAAGTTTTCTTCTATAATTTTGTTGAAGATGTTTGCTGGTCCTTTGAGTTGAAAATCTTCATTCTCATCCACTCCTATTATCCGTAGGTTTGGTCTTCTCATTGCGTCCTGTATTTCTTGGATGTTTTGAGTTAGGATCTTTTTGCATTTTACATTTTCCTTGATTGTTGTGCCGATGTTCTCTATAGAATCTTCTGCACCTGAGATTCTCTCTTCCATCTCTTGTATTCTGTTGCTGATGCTCGTATCTATGGTTCCAGATTTCTTTCCTAGGGTTTCTATCTCCAGTGTTGCCTCATTTTGGGTTTTCTTTATTGTGTCTACTTCCCTTTTTAGGTCTAGTATGGTTTTGTTCATTTCCATCATCTGTTTGGATGTGTTTTCTACCTGTTTGATTATGTTATCCTGTTTTTCTTTAAGGATTTGTAACTCTTTAGCAGTGGTCTCCTGCAATTCTTTAAGGGATTTTTGTGCTTCCTCTTTATTGTCTTCTGCCTGTTTAGCAGTGTTCTCCTGCATTTCTTTAAGTGTGTTATTAAAGTCCTTCTTGAAGTCCTCTATCATCATCAGGAGATATGCTTTTAAATCCGTGTCTAGCTTTTCCGGTGTGTTGGGGTGCCCTGGACTGGGCGAAGTGGGGGTGCTGGGTTCTGATGATGGTGAGTGGTCTTGGTTTCTGTTAGTAAGATTATTACGTTTACCTTTCGCCATCTAGTAATCTCTGGGGTTAGTTGTTATCGTTGTCACTGTTTAAAGATTGGAGCAGAAGCTGTGTTCCACTCACCAGCAGTCCCAAAATCCTGCGGCGGGGGTCGTGGGTAGCTGGCGGGTGTCAGGCAACCCTTCTCTCCCGCTACCCCGGCGCTGATCCGGCCGGATGAGGCCTGTGGCCCTACTCAGGCCGGTTTTTGCTTCCCTAACTAATGCAGTCTCAGGTCCCGCACAATTGGATTGGAGCAGAAGCTGTGCTCCACTCACCAGAAGTCTTAAGATCCTGTGGCGGGTGGTGTGGGTAGCTGTCGAGTGTCAGCCGACCCTGCGCCCCAGCTGCCCCGGTGCTTTTCTGACCGGAAGAGGGTTGTGGCCCTATGTAGGCCGGATTTCTCTCTCCCCAACCAGAGCAGTCTCAGGTCCCGCGTGATTGGACTGGAGCAGAAGCTGTGTTCCACTCACCAGCAGTCCCAAAATCCTGCGGCGGGGGTCGTGGGTAGCTGGCGGGTGTCAGGCAACCCTGCGCTCCCGCTACCCCTGCGCTGATCCGGCCGGATGAGGCCTGTGGCCCTACTCAGGCCGGTTTCTGCTTCCCTAACTAATGCAGTCTCCGGTCCCGAGCACTTGGATTGGAGCAGAAGCTGTGCTCCACTCACCAGAAGTCTTAAGATCCTGTGGCGGGTGTTGTGGGTAGCTGGCGAGTGTCAGTCTGATCGGAAGAGCTCTCCGCATATTCTTGATCCTACAGTGTGATTTTCCCATTTTTGACTTTTTTCATGTTTTTTCTCAATTCTTGATCCTACAGTGTGATTATTCTCATTTTCCACCTTTTTCAGGTTTTCTCCCCATATTCGGGGTCCTTCAGTGTGAATTTTTAATTTTCTACTTTTTTCAGGTTTTCTCGCCATATACGGGTCCTTCAGTGTGAATTTTTAATTTTCCACGTTTTTCAAGTTGTTTCATCATATTCTCGGTCCTACAGTGTGATTTTCTCATTTCCACGTTTTTCAGGTTTTTTCATCATATTCGGGATCCTTCAGTGTGGGTTTTTAATTTTCTAATTTTTCAGGGTTTCTCAACATATTCTGGGTCCTAATGCGTGTATTTTTAATTTTTCATGTTTTTCAGTGTTTCTAGGCACATTCTGGGTCCTACAGTGTGATTTTCACATTTTCCACTTTTTCCGAGTTTTTTCACATTTCTGGGTCTTACCATGTAATTTTCTCATTTTCCACCTTTTTCAGGTTTTCTCGACATATTCCAGGTCCTTCAGTGAGAGTTTTTATTTTTGTACTTATTTCAGGGTTTCTCGGCATATTCTGGGTCCTAGAGTGTGATTTTCTCATTTTCGAAGATTTTCAAGTTTTTTTTTTTAGCATTTCTGGGTCCTAAAGTGTGATTATTCTCATTTTCAACCTTTTTCAGGTTTTCTTGCCATAGTCGGAGTCCTTCATTGTGAATTTTTAATTTTCCACGTTTTTCAGGTTTTTTTTTTTTTGTCATATCCTTGGTCCTACAGTGTGATTTTCTCATTTCCACGTTTTTCAGATTTTCCTACCATATTCCAGGTCCTTCAGTGTGAATTTTTAATTTTCCACGTTTTTCAGTATTTCTAGCCATATTCTGGGTAATACAGTGTGAATTTTTAATTTTCCACGTTTTTCAAGGTTTCTTCCCATATTCTGGTCCTATAGTGTGAATTTTTAATTTTCAATATTTTTCAGTGTTTCTCACCATATTCTGGGTCCTACAGTGTGAATATTTAATTTTCCAGGTTTTTCAGGTTTTCTCGTCATATTCTGGGTCCTTCAGTGTGCGATTTTATTTTTCCTCGATTTTCAGTTTTGCTCTCTATATCCGGGTCATTCAGTGTGAATTTTTAATTTTCCACGTTTTTCAGGTTTCTTCGTCATATTCTGGTTCTATAGTGTGATTTTCTCATTTCCACGTTTTTCAGGTTTTCTCGCCATATTCGTGGTCTTTCAGTGTGAGTTTTTTAATTTCTACTTTTTCAGGGTTTCTCGCCATATTCTGGGTCCCACAGTGTGATTTTCTCATTTTCAACCTTTTTCAGGTTTTTAATTTTCCTCATTTTTCAGGTTTTCTTGCCATATTTGGGGTCCTTCAGTGTGAATTTTTAATTTTCCACGTTTTTCAATTTTTTTCGTCATATTATGGGTCCTACTGTGTAATTTTCTCACTTCCACGTTTTTCAGGTTTTCTTGCCATATTCCAGGACCTTCATTGTGAATTTATAATTTTTCAGGTTTTTCAGTATTTCATACCATATTCTGGGTAATACAGTGTGAATTTTTAATTTTCACGTTTTTCAGGGTTTGTCAGCATACAGTGCGATTTTCTCATTTCCACATTTCAGGTTTTCTCACCATATTCGGGGTCCTTCAGTGTGAATTTTTAATTTTCTACTTTTTTATGTTTTCTCACCATATTCTGGGACCTTCAGTGTGAGTTTTAATTTTCCTCGTTTTTCAGGTTTTATTGCCATATTCTGGGTCCTTCAGTGTGAATTTTTAATTTTCTACTTTTTTCATGTTTTCTCGCCATATTTGGGGTCCTTCAGTGTGAGTATATTATTTTCTAATTTTTCAGTTTTTCTCACCATATTCCAGGTCCTTCACTGTGAATTTTTAATTTTCCACGTTTTTCAGGTTTTCTGGCATACTCTGGGTCCTTAATTGTGAATTTTTAATATTGCACGTTTTTCAGGTTTTTGGGTCATATTCTGTGTCCTACAGAGTAATTTTCTCATTTACACGTTTTCCATGTTTTTTTTGCCATATTGCAGTTTCTTCAGTGTGAATTTTTAATTTTCACGTTTTTCAGGGTTTCTCTGCATATTCTGGGTCCTGCCGTGTGATTTTCTCATTTTCCACGTTTTTCAAGTTTTTGCGTAATTCTGGGTCCTACAGTGTGATTTTCTCATTTTCCACCTATTTCAGGTTTTCTCGCCATAGTTGGGGTCCTTCAGTATGATTTTTTACTTTTCTAATTTTTCAGAGTTTCTCTCCATATTCTGGGTCCTACAGCATGTATTTTTAATTTTCCACGTTTTTCAGGGTTTCTCAGCATATTCTTGGTCCTACAGTGTGATTTTCTCATTTTCAACGTTTGTCAATTTTTTTTTTTCCAAATCTCGGTCCTAGAGTGTGATTATTCTCATTTTCCACCTTTTTCAGGTTTTCTCGCCATATTCTGGGTTCTATAGTGTGAGTTTTGGGTTTTCCTCCTTTTTCAGGTTTTCTTGCCATATTCTGGGTCCTACATAGTGAGTTTTGATTTTTCCTCGTTTTTCAGGTTTTATTGCCATGTTCTGGGTCCTTCAGTGTGAATTTTTAATTTTCTACATTTTTCATGTTCTCTCGCCATATTTGGGTTTCTTCAGTGTGAGTTTTTAATTTTCTAATTTTTCAGGGTTTCTCGACATATTCTGTGTCCTACAGCATGAGTTTTGAGTTTTCCTCATTTTTTAGGTTTTCTCGCCATATGCCAGGCACTTTAGTGTTAATTTTTAATTTTCCTCGTTTTTCAGGTTTTTCCATCATATTATGGGTCCTACAGTGTGATTTTTCTCATTTCCACGTTTTTCAGCTTTTCTTGACATATTCCAGGACCTTCGGTGTGAATTTTAAATTTTCCATGTTTTTCAGTATTTCTCGCCATATTCTGTGTCCAACAGTGTGAATTTTTAATTTTCATGTTTTTCAGGGTTTCTTGGCATTTTCTGGGTCCTGCAGTGTGATTTTCTCATTTTCCACATTTTTCAGGTTTTCTAGCCATATTTGGGGTCCTTCAGTGTGAGTTTGTAATTTTCTACTTTTTTCAGGGTTTCTCGCCATATTCTGGGACCTACAGCGTGTATTTTTAATTTTCCATTTTTCAGGGTTTCTTGGCATATTCTGGTTCCTACAGTGTGATATTCTCATTTTCGACGTTTTTCAATTTTTTTTTTCCAAATCTGGATTCTATAGTGTGATTATTCTCATTTTCCATCTTTTTTTTTTAGGATTTCTCGCCATATTCTGGGTCCTTTAGTGTGACTTTTGAATTTTCCTTCTTTTTCAGGTTTTCTTGCCATATAAGGGGTACTTCAGTGTGATTTTTTAATTTTCCACGTTTTCAATATTTCTCGCCATATAGTGGGTAATAGAGTGTGAATTTTTAATTTTCCACTTTTTTCATGATTCTTGCCATATTCTGTGTCCGACAATGTGAATTTTTAATTTTCACGTTTTTCAGGGTTTATCGGCATATTCTGGGTCCAGCAGTGTGATTTTCTCATTTTCCACGATTTTCAAGTTTTTTTGCAATTCTTGGGGTACTTCACTGTGAGATTTTAATTTTCTACTTTTTTCAGGGTTTCTCGCCATATTTGGGGTCCTTCCGTGTGATTTTTTACTTTTCTAATTTTTCAGTGTTTCTCGACATATTCTGGGTTCTACAGCGTATATTTTTAATTTTCCACGTTTTCAGGGTTTCTAGGCATATTCTGGGTCCTACAGTGTGATTTTCTCATTTTCGACGTTTTTCAATTTTTTTTTTCCAAATTTGGGTTCTATAGTGTGATTATTCTCATTTTCCATCTTTTTCAGGATTTCTCGCCATATTCTCTGTCCTATAGTGTGAGTTTTGAATTTTCCTTGTTTTTCAGGTTTTCTTGCCATATGAGGGGTCCTTCAGTGTGAATTTTTAATTTTCAACTTTTTTCATGATTCTTGCCATATTCTGTGTCCGACAGTGTGGATTTTTAATTTTCACGTTTTTCAGGGTTTATCTGCATATTCTGGGTCCAGCAGTGTGATTTTCTCATTTTCCACGATTTTCAAGTTTTTTCGCAATTCTTGGGGTACTTCACTGTGAGTTTTTAATTTTCTACTTGTTCAGGGTTTCTCGCCATATTCTGGGTCCTACCCCATGTATTTTTAATTTACCACATTTTCAGGGTTTCTCGGCACATTATGGGTCCTACAGTGTGATTTTCTCATTTTCGATGCTTTTCAAGTTTTTTTCGCAATTCTGGGTCCTACAGTGTGATTATTGTCATTTTCCACCTTTTTCAGTTTTTCTGGCCATATTCGGGGTCCTTCAGTGTGAATTTTTAATTTTCTACTTTTTTCAGGTTTTCTTGCCATATTCTGGGTCCCTCAGTGTGAGTTTTTAATTTTCCTTGTTTTTCAGGTTATCTCTACATATTCTGGGTCCTTCAGTGTGAATTTTTACTTTTCTACTTTTTTCAGGATTTTTCGTCATATTCTGGGACCTACAGTGTGATTTTCTCATTTCCACGTTTTTCAGGTTTTCTTGCCATATTCCAGGTCCTTCAGTGTGAATTTTAATTTTCACGTTTTTCAGTATTATTTCCATATTTTGCGTAATACAGTGTGAATTTTTAATTTTCCACTTTTTTCATGGTTTCTTGCCATATTCTTTGACTGACAGTGTGAATCGTTAATTTTCACGTTATTCAGGGTTTCTTGGCATATTCACTGTCCTACAGCGTGTATTTTTAATTTTCCACGTTTTTCAGGGTTTTTTGTCATATTCTGGGTCCTACAGTGTGATTTTTCTCATTTACGACATTTTTCAGGTTTTTTCCCCAATTCTGGGTCCTACAGAGAGATTTTCTCATTTTCCACCTTTTTCAGGATTTCTTGACATATTAGGGGTCTTCAGTGTGAGTTTGTAATTTTCTACTTTTTTCAGGGTTTCTAGCCATATTCTCGGTCCTACAGCGTGTATTTTTAATTTTCCATGTTTTTCAGTATTTCTCGCCATATTCTGTGTCCAACAGTGTGAATTTTTAATTTTCACGTTTTTCAGGGTTTCTCTGCATATTCTGGGTACTGCCGTGTGATTTTCTCATTTTCCACTTTTTTCAGGTTTTCTTGCCATATTTGGTGTCCTTCAGTGTGAGTTTTTTATTTTCTAATTTTTCAGTTTTTCTCACCATATTCCAGGTCCTTCTCTGTGAATTTTTAATTTTCCACGTTTTTCAGGTTTTCTGGCATACTCCGGGTCCTTAATTGTGAATTTTTAATATTGCACGTTTTTCAGGTTTTTTCTTCATATTCTGTGTCCTACAGAGTAATTTTCTCGTTTCCACGTTTTCCAGGGTTTTTTTTTTTTGCCATATTGCAGTTTCTTCAGTGTGAATTTTTAATTTTCTACTTTTTTCAGGGTTTCTCGCCATATTTGGGGTCCTTCAGTGTGAGTTTTTTAATTTTTAATTTTCTACGTTTTTCAGGTTTTCTGGCATACTCCGGGTCCTTAATTGTGAATTTTTAATATTGCACGTTTTTCAGGTTTTTTGGTCATATTCTGTGTCCTACAGAGTAATTTTCTCATTTACACGTTTTCCAGGTTTTTTTTTTTTGCCATATTGCAGTTTCTTCAGTGTGAATTTTTAATTTTCAAAGTTTTTCAGTATTTCTCGCCATATTCTGGGTAATATAGTGTGAATTTTTAATTTTCACGTTTTTCAGGGTTTCTCGGCATATTCTGGGTCCTGCAGTGTGATTTTCTAATTTTCCACATTTTTCAGGTTTTCTAGCCATATTTGGGGTCCTTCAGTGTGAGTTTGTAATTTTCTACTTTTTTCAGGATTTCTAGCCATATTCTGGGTCCTAGAGCGTGTATTTTTAATTTTCCACGTTTTTCAGTATTTCTCGCCATATTCTGTGTCTGACAGTGTGAATTTTTGATTTTCACGTTTTTCAGGGTTTCTCTGCATATTCTGGGACCTGCCGTGTGATTTTCTCATTTTCCACGTTTTTCAAGTTTTTGCGTAATTCTGGGTCCTACAGTGTGATTTTCTCATTTTCCACCTATTTAAGGTTTTCTCGCCATAGTTGGGGTCCTTCAGTATGATTTTTTACTTTTCTAATTTTTCAGGGTTTCTCTCCATATTCTGTGTCCTAGATCGTGTATTTTTAATTTTCCACGTTTTTCAGGGTTTCTCAGCATATTCTGGGTCCTACAGTGTGATTTTCTCATTTTCAACATTTGTCAATTTTTTTTTTCCAAATCTCGGTCTTACAGTGTGATTATTCTCATTTTCCACCTTTTTCAGGTTTTCTCGCCATATTCTGGGTTCTACAGTGTGAGTTTTGATTTTTCCTCGTTTTTCAGGTTTTATTGCCATGTTTATTTTTAATTTTCTACATTTTTCATGTTCTCTCGCCATATTTGGGTTTCTTCAGTGTGAGTTTTTAATTTTCTAATTTTTCAGGGTTTCTCGACATATTCTGTGTCCTACAGCGTGAGTTTTGTGTTTTCCTCGTTTTTTAGGTTTTCTCGCCATATGCCAGGCACTTTAGTGTTAATTTTTAATTTTCCTCGTTTTTCAGGTTTTTCGTCATATTATGGGTCCTACAGTGTGATTTTTCTCATTTCCACGTTTTTCAGCTTTTCTTGACATATTCCAGGACCTTCAGTGTGAATTTTAAATTTTCCACGTTTTTCAGTATTTCTCGCCATATTCTGTGTCCAACAGTGTGAATTTTAATGTTCACGTTTTTCAGGGTTTCTTGGCATTTTCTGGGTCCTGCAGTGTGATTTTCTCATTTTCCACATTTGTCAGCTTTCTAGCCATATTTGGGGTCCTTCAGTGTGAGTTTGTAATTTTCTACTTTTTTCAGGGTTTGTCGCCATATTCTGGGTCCTACAGCGTGTATTTTTAATTTTCCATGTTTTCAGGGTTTCTCGGCATATTCTGGGTCCTACAGTGTGATTTTCTCATTTTCGACGTTTTTCAATTTTTCTTTCCAAATCTGGATTCTATAGTGTGATTATTCTCATTTTCCATCTTTTTTTTTAGGATTTCTCGCCATATTCTGGGTCCTTTAGTGTGAGTTTTGAATTTTCCTTGTTTTTCAGGTTTTCTTGCCATATAAGGGGTACTTCAGTGTGATTTTTTAATTTTCCACGTTTTCAATATTTCTCGCCATATAGTGGGTAATAGAGTGTGAATTTTTAATTTTCCACTTTTTTCATGATTCTTGCCATATTCTGTGTCCGACAATGTGAATTTTTAATTTTCACGTTTTTCAGGGTTTATCGGCATATTATGGGTCCAGCAGTGTGATTTTCTCATTTTCCACGATTTTCAAGTTTTTTCGAAATTCTTGGGGTACTTCACTCTGAGATTTTAATTTTCTACTTTTTTCAAGGTTTCTTGCCATATTCTGGGTCCTACACCATGTATTTTTAATTTACCACGTTTTCAGGGTTTCTCGGCACATTATGGGTCCTACAGTGTGATTTTCTCATTTTCGACGCTTTTCAAGTTTTTTCGCAATTCTGGGTCCTACAGTGTGATTATTGTCATTTTCCAACTTTTTCAGTTTTTCTGGCCATATTCGGGGTCCTTCAGTGTGAATTTTTAATTTTCTAATTTTTTCAGGTTTTCTCGCCATATTCTGGGTCCCTCAGTGTGAATTTTTAATTTTCCTCGTTTTTCAGGTTATCTCTACATATTCTGTTTCCTTCAGTGTGAATTTTTAATTTTCTACTTTTTTCAGGTTTTTTCGTCATATTCTGGGACCTACAGTGTGATTTTCTCATTTCCACGTTTTTCAGGTTTTCTTGCCATATTCCAGGTCCTTCAGTGTGAATTTTTAATTTTCACGTTTTTCAGTATTTCTTTCCATATTTTGCATAATACAGTGTGAATTTTTATTTTTCCACTTTTTTCATGGTTTCTCGCCATATTCTTTGGCCGACAGTGTGAATCCTTAATTTTCACGTTATTCAGGGTTTCTCGGCATATTCTGTGTCCTGCAGCGTGTATTTTTAATTTTCCATGTTTTTCAGGGTTTTTCGTCATATTCTGGGTCCTACAGTGTGATTTTTCTCAATTACGACATTTTTCAGGTTTTTTCCCAATTCTGGGTTCTACAGAGTGATTTTCTCATTTTCCACCTTTTTCAGGATTTCTCGCCATATTAGCGGTCCTTCAGTGTGAGTTTGAATTTTTCTACTGTTTTCAGGGTTTCTAGCCATATTCTGGGTCCTACAGCGTGTAATTTTAATTTTCCACGTTTTTTAGTATTTCTCGCCATATTCTGTGTCCAACAGTGTGAATTTTTAATTTTCACGTTTTTCAGGGTTTCTCTGCATATTCTGGGTTCTACAGTGTGATTTTCTCATTTTCCACCTATTTCAGGTTTTCTCGCCATAGTTGGGGTCCTTCAGTATGATTTTTTACTTTTCTAATTTTTCAGGGTTTCTCTCCATATTCTGGGTCCTACAGCGTGTATTTTTAATTTTCCACGTTTTTCAGGGTTTCTCAGCATATTCTGGGTCCTACAGTGTGATTTTCTCATTTTTGACATTTTTCAATTTTTTTTTCCAAATCTTGGTCTTAGAGTGTGATTATTCTCATTTTCCACCTTTTTCAGGTTTTCTCACCATATTCTGGGTTCTACAGTGTGAGTTTTGAGTTTTCCTCCTTTTTCAGCTTTTCTTGCCATATTCTGGGTCCTACATAGTGAGTTTTGTATTTTCCTCGTTTTTCAGGTGTTATTGCCATGTTCTGGGTCCTTCAGTGTGAATTTTTATTTTTCTACATTTTTCAGGTTCTCTCGCCATATTTGGGTTTCTTCAGTGTGAGTTTTTAATTTTCTAATTTTTCAGGGTTTCTCGACATATTCTGTGTCCTACAGCGTGAGTTTTGAGTTTTCTTCGTTTTTCAGGTTTTCTCGCCATATGCTGGGCACTTTAGAGTTAATTTTTAATTTTCCACGTTTTTCAGGTTTTTCCGTCATATTCTGGGTTCTACAGTGTGATTTTTTTCATTTCCACGTTTTTCAGCTTTTCTTGACATATTCCAGGACCTTCAGTGTGAATTTTAAATTTTCCACGTTTTTCAGTATTTCTCGCCATATTCTGTGTCCAATAGTGTGAATTTTTGATTTTCACGTTTTCAGGGTTTCTCGGCACATTATGGGTCCTACAATGTAATTTACTCATTTCGACGCTTTTCAAGTTTTTTCGCAATTCTTGGTCCTACAGTGTGATTATTCTCATTTTCCACGTTTTTCAGTTTTTCTGGCCATATTCGGGGTCCTTCAGTGTGAAATTTTAATTTTCTACTTTTTCAGGTTCTCTCTCCATATTTGGGATCCTTCAGTGTAAGTTTATGATTTTCTAATTTTTCAGGATTTCTCAACATATTCAGTGTCCTAGAGCGTGTATTTTTAATTTTCCACGTTCTTCAAGTGTTTTTCGTCATATTCTGGGTCCTGCAGTGTATTTTTCTCATTTTCCACGTTTTTCAAGTTTTTTCATAATTCTGGGTCCTACAGTGTGATTTTCTCATTTTTCAACTTTTTCAGGTTTTCTCGCCATATTTGGGGTCCTTCCGTGTGATTTTTTACTTTTCTAATTTTTCAGTGTTTCTCGATATATTCTGGGTCCTACAGCGTATATTTTTAATTTTCCATGTTTTCAGGGTTTCTTGGCATATTCTGGGTCCTACAGTGTGATTTTCTCATTTTCGACGTTTTTCATTTTTTTTTTTCCAAATCTGGTTTATATAGTCTGATTATTCTCATTTTCCATCTTTTTCAGGATTTCTCGCCATATTCTCGGTCCTATAGTGTGAGTTTTGAATTTTCTTTTTGTTTTTCAGGTTTTCTTGCCATATGAGGGGTCCTTCAGTGTGATTTTTTAATTTTCCACTTTTTTCATGATTCTTGCCATATTCTGTGTCCAACAGTGTGGATTTTTAATTTTCATGTTTTTCAGGGTTTATCGGCATATTCTGAGTCCAGCAGTGTGATTTTCTCATTTTCCACGATTTTCAAGTTTTTTCGCAATTCTTGGGGTACTTCACTGTGAGTTTTTAATTTTCTACTTTTTCAGGGTTTCTCGCCATATTCTGGGTCCTACACCGTGTATTTTTAATTTACCACGTTTTCAGGGTTTCTCGGCACATTATGGGTCCTACAGTGTGATTTTCTCATTTTATACGCATTTCAAGTTTTTTTCGCAATTCTGGGCCCTACAGTGTGATTATTGTCATTTTCCACCTTTTTCAGTTTTTCTGGCCATATTCGGGGTCCTTCAGTGTGAATTTTTAATTTTCTACTTTTTTCAGGTTTTCTCCCCATATTCTGGGTCCCTCAGTGTGAGTTTTTAATTTTTCCTTGTTTTTCAGGTTATCTCTACATATTCTGGGGTCCTTCAGTGTGAATTTTTAGTTTTCTACTTTTTTCAGGTTTTTTCGTCATATTCTGGGACCTACAGTGTGAGTTTTGAGTTTTCCTCCTTTTCAGGTTTTCTTGCCATATTCTGGGTCCTACATAGTGAGTTTTGAATTTTCCTCGTTTTCTCATTTTCGACGTTTTTCAATTTTTTTTTTCCAAATCTCGGTCCTACAGTGTGATTATTCTCATTTTCCACCTTTTTCAGGTTTTCTCGCCATATTCTGGGTTCTACAGTGTGAGTTTTGAGTTTTCCTCCTTTTTCAGGTTTTCTCGACATATGCCTGACTCTTTAGTGTTAATTTTTAATTTTCCACGATTTTCAGGTTTTTCCGTCATATTCTGGGTCCTACAGTGTGATTTTTCTCATTTCCACGTTTTTCAGCTTTTCTTGACATATTCCAGGACCTTCAGTGTGAATTTTAAATTTTCCACTTTTTTCAGTATTTCTTGCCATATTCTGTGTCCAACAGTGTGAATTTTTAATTTTCACGTTTTTCAGGGTTTATCGGCATTTCTGGGTCCTGTAGTGTGATTTTCTCATTTTCCACGTTTTTCAAGTTTTTTCGTAATTCTGGTCCTACAGTGTGATTTTCTCATTTTCAACCTTTTCAGGTTTTCTCGCCATAATTGGGGTCCTTCAGTGTGATTTTTTTACTTTTCTGATATTTCAGGGTTTCTCGCCATATTCTGGGTCCTACAGCGTGTATTTTTAATTTTTCCACGTTTTTCAGGGGTATCTCGGCATATTCTGGGTCCTAGAGTGTTATATTCACATTTTCGACGTTTTTCAATTTTTTTTTTCAAATCTGGGTCCTACAGTGTGATTATTCTCATTTTCCACCATTTTCAGGTTTTTCCATCATATTCAGGTTCCTACAGTGTGATTTTCTAATTTCCACGTTTTTCAGGTTTTCTTGACATATTCCAGGTCCTTCAGTGTGAATTTTTAATTTTCCACGTTTTTCATTATTTCTCGCCATATTCTTTGTCCGACAGTGTGAATTTTTAATTTTCACGTTTTTCAGAGTTTCTCTGCATATTCTGGGTTCTGCAGTGGGATTTTCTCATCTTCCAACTTTTTCAGGTTTTCTAGCCATATTTGGTGTCCTTCAGTGTGAATTTGTAATTTTCTAGTTTTTTCAGGGTTTCTCTCCGTATTCTGCATCTTACAGCATGTATTTTTAATTTTCCACGTTTTCAGGGTTTCTTGGCATATTCTGGGTCCTACAGTGTGATTTTCTCATTTTCCACTTTTTTCAAGTTTTTTTGCAATTCTGGGTCCTTCAGTGTGAATTTTTAATTTTCTACTATTTTCAGGTTCTCTCGCCATATTTTTGGTCCTTCAGTGTGAGGTTTTTATTTTCTTATTTTTCAGGGTTTCTCGACATATTCTGTGTCCTACATCGTGTATTTTTAATTTTCCACGCTTTTCAAGTTTTTACTTCATATTCTGGGTCCTACATTGTGATTTTCTATTTTTCCACCTATTTCAGGTTTTCTCGCCATATTCTGGTTCCTACAGTGTGAGTTTTGAATTTTTCTCATTTTTCAGGTTTCCTAGCCATATTCCGGGTCCTTCAGTGTGAATATTTTAATTTTCCACGTTTTTCAGTATTTCTCGCCATATTCTGGGGTAATACAGTGTGAATTTTAATTTTTACATTTTTCAGGGTTTCTGGCATATTCTGGGTCTTGCAGTGTGATTTTCTCATTTTCCACTTTTTTCGAGTTTTTTCGTAATTCTGCGTCCTACAGTGTGATTTTCTCATTTTACAACTTTTTAAGGTTTTCTCGCCATATTTAGGGTCCTTCAGTGTGATTTTTTACTTTTCTAATTTTTCAGTGTTTCTCTACATATTCTGTGTCCTTCAACGTGTATTTTTAATTTTCCTCGTTTTTCAGGGTTTCTAGGCATACTCTGGGTCCTACAGTGTGATTTTCTTATTTTCGACGTTTTTCACTTTTTTTTTTTCCAAATCTGGGTCCTACATTGTGATAATTCTCACTTTCCACCTTTTTCATGTGTTCTCGCCTATATTCTGGATCCTACAGTGTGTTTTTGAATTTTCCTCATTTTTCAGTTTTTCTCGCCATATGCCGGGTACTTTCAGTGTGAATTTTTAATTTTCCACGTTTTTTAGGTTTTTCCGTCATATTCTGGGTCCTACAGTGTGATTTTCTCATTTCCACGTTTTTCAGGTTTTCTTCACATATTCCAGGTCCTTCAGTGTGAATTTTTAATTTTCCACGTTTTTCAGGTTTTTCCGTCATATTCTGGGTCCTACAGCGTGAATTTTTAATTTTCTACTTTTTTCAGGTTTTCTTGCCCTATTCTGCGTCCTTCAGTGTGAATTTTTAATTTTCCTCTTTTTTCAGGTTTTATTGCAATATTCCGGGTCCTTTAGTGTGAATTTTTAATTTTCTACTTTTTTTATGTTCTCTCGCCATATTTAGGGTCCTTCAGTGTGAGTTTTTAATTTTCTAATTTTTCAGGGTTTCTCGACATATTCTGTGTCCTACAGCGTGTATTTTTAATTTTCCACGTTTTTCAGGTTTTTTTCGTCATATTGTGGGTCCTACAGTGTGATTTCCTCATTTTCTACATTTTTCAAGTTTTTTCGAAATTCTGGGTCCTAAAGTGTGATTTTCTCAATTTCCACCTTTTTTAGGGTTTCTCGGCATATTTCTGGGTCCTACAGTGTGATTTTCTCATTTTCGATGTTTTTCACTTTTTTTTTTCCAAATCTGGGTCCTACATTGTGATAATTCTCACTTTCCACCTTTTTCAGGTTTTCTCGCCTTTACTCTGGATCCTACAGTGTGTTTTTGAATTTTCCTCGTTTTTCAGTTTTTCTCGCCATATGCCGGGTACTTCAGTGTGAATTTTTAATTTTCCACGTTTTTCAGGTTTTTCCGTCATATTCTGGATCCTACAGTGTGATTTTCTCATTTCCACGTTTTTCAGGTTTTCTTCACATATTCCAGGTCCTTCAGTGTGAATTTTTAATTTTCCACGTTTTTCAGGTTTTTCCATCATATTCTGAGTCCTACAGTGTGATTTTCTCATTTCCACGGTTTTCAGGTTTTCTTCACATATTCCAGGTCCTTCAGTGTGAATTTTTAATTTTCCACGTTTTTCAGGTTTTTCCGTCATATTCTGGATCCTACAGTGTGATTTTCTCATTTCCACGTTTTTCAGGTTTTCTTCACATATTCCAGGTCCTTCAGTGTGAATTTTTAATTTTCCACGTTTTTCAGGTTTTTCCATCATATTCTGAGTCCTACAGTGTGATTTTCTCATTTCCACGGTTTTCAGGTTTTCTTCACATATTCCAGGTCCTTCAGTGTGAATTTTTAATTTTCCACGTTTTTCAGGTTTTTCCGTCATATTCTGGGTCCTACAGTGTGATGTTCTCATTTCCACGGTTTTTCAGGTTTTCTTCACATATTCCAGGTCCTTCAGTGTGAATTTTTAATTTTCACGTTTTTCAGCATTTCTCGGCATATTTTCGGGTCCTACAGTGTGAATTTTTAATTTTCTACTTTTTTCAGGTTTTCTTGCCATATTCTGGGTCCTTCAGTGTGAATTTTTAATTTTCCTCTTTTTTCAGGTTTTATTGCCATATTCCGGGTCCTTTAGTGTGAATTTTAAATTTTCTACATTTTTTAGGTTCTCTCGCCATATTTAGGGTCCTTCAGTGTGAGGTTTTAATTTTCTAATTTTTCAGGGTTTTCTCGACATATTCTGTGTCCTACAGCGTGTATTTTTAATTTTCCACGTTTTTCAGGTTTTTTTTCGTCATATTGTGGGTCCTATAGTGTGATTTCCTCATTTTCTACATTTTTCAAGTTTTTTCGAAATTCTGGGTCTTAAAGTGTGATTTACTCAATTTCCACCTTTTTCAGGTTTTCTTGCCATATTCTGGGTCCTACAGTGTGATTTTCTCATTTTCGACGTTTTTCAAGTTTTTTCGCAATTCTGGGTCCTACAGTGTGATTATTCTCATTTTCCACCTTTTTCAGGTTTTCTCGCCATATTCGTGATACCTCAGTGTGAATTTTTAATTTTCTTTTTCAAAGTTTCTCGCCATATTCTGGGTCCTAGAGCGTGTATTTTTAATTTTCCACGTTTTTCATGGTTTCTGGGCATATTCTGGGTACTACAGTGTGATTTTCTCATTTTCGATGTTTTTCATGTTTTTGTAATTCTGGGTAATAAAGTGTGAATATTCTCATTTTCTACCTTTTTCATGTTTTCTCGCCATATTCAGGGTCCTTCAGTGTGAGTTTTTAATTTTCTACTTTTTTGAGCGTTTCTTGCCATATTCTGGGTGCTACAGAGTGTATTTTTAATTTTCCACGTTTCTCAGGGTTTCTCGCCATATTCTGGGTCCTACAGTGTGATTTTCTCATTTTCCATGATTTTCATGTTTTTTTCGCTATTCTGGGTCCTACAGTGTGATTATTCTCATTTTCCACCTCTTTCAGGTTTTCTCGCCATATTCGGGGTCCTTCATTGTGAGTTTTTAATTTTCTACTTTGTTGAGGGTTTCTTGCCATATTCTCGGTGCTACAGAGTGTATTTTTAATTTTCTACGTTTCTCAGGGTTTCTCGCCATATTCTGGGTCCTAAAATGTGATTTTCTCATTTACGACGTTTCAAGTATTTTCGCAATTCTGGGTCCTAATCTGTGATTATTCTCATTTTCCACATTTTTCAGGTTTTCTTGCCATATTTGGGGTTCTTCAGTGTGAGTTTTTAATTTTCTACTTTTTTGAGGGTTTCTTGCCATATTCTGGGTACTACAGAGTGTATTATTAATTTTCCACGTTTCTTAGGGTTTCTTGCCATATTCTGGGTCCTACAGTTTGATTTTCTCATTTACGATGTTTTTCAAGTTTTATTTTTGTGCAATTCTGGTCCTACACTGTGATTATTCTCATTTTCCACCTTTTCAGGTTTTCTCGCCATATTCCGGGTACTTCAGTGTGAATTTTTAGTTTTCTACTTTTTTCAGGTTTCTCGCCATATTCCGGGGTCCTTCAGTTGGAATTTTTTAATTTTCACGGTTTTTCAGGGTTTCTAACGATATTCTGGGTCTGATAATGTGAATTTTTAATTTTCACGTTTTTCAGGGTTTCTAACGATATTCTGGGTCTGATAATGTGAATTTTTTAATTTTCACGTTTTTCAGGGTTTCTCGGCATATTCTAGGTCCTGGAGTGTGAATTTTTAATTTTCACGTTTTTCAGGATTTCTCTAAATATTCTTGGTCCTGCAGTGTGATTTTCTCATTTTCCACTTTTTTCAAGTTTTTTTGTAATTTTGGGTCCTACTGTGTGATTTTCTCATTTTCCACCTTTTTCGGGTTTTCTTGCCATATTTGGGGTCCTTCAGTGTGAGTTTTTATTTTTCTACTTTTTTCAGGATTTCTTGCCATATTCTGGATCCTACAGTGTGATTTTCTAATTTTCCACCTTTTTCAGGTTTTTCTGGTCATGTTTGGGCTCCTTCACTGTGAGTTTTTAATTTCCTACTTTTTTATTAAGTGTTTCTCGCCATATTCTGGGTCCGTTAGTGTGAATTATTAATTTTCATGTTTTTCACATTTTCTCGGCATATTCTGGATCCTGCAGTGTGATTTTCTCATTTTCCACCTTTTGCAGGGTTTCTCGCCATATTTGGGGTCCTACAGTGTGAGTTTGTTATTTTCAACTTTTTTCAGGGTTACACGCCATATTCTGGGTCCTACAGCATGTATTTTTAATTTTCCACGTTTTCAGGGTTTCTAGGCATAAGCTGGGTCCTACAGATTGATTATTCTCATTTTCCACCCTTTTCAGGTTTTCTTGCAATATTCGGGGTCCTTCAGTGTGAATTTTTAATTTTCTACTTTTTTCAGGTTTTCTCGCCATATGCTGGGTCCTACTGTGTGATTTTTCTCATTTCCATGTTTTTCAGGGTCACTTGCCGTATTCCAGGTCCTTCAGTGTGAATTTTTTTCCACGGTTTTCAGTATTTCTCGCCATATCTGGGTAATAAATTGTGAATTTTTAATTGTCCACTTTTTTCATGGTTTCTCACCATATTCTGTGTCCGACTGTGTGAATTTTCAATTTTCAGGTTTTTCATGGTTGTTCGGCATATTCTGGTTTCTGCAGTGTGATTTTCTCATTTTCCACATTTTTCAAGTTTTTTCATATTTCTGGGTCCTACAGTGTGATTTTCTCTTTTTTCACCTTTTTCATGTTTTCTTGCCATATTTGGGGTCCTTCAGTGTGAGTTTTTACATTTCTAATTTTTCAGGGTTTCTCGACATATTATGGGTCCTACAGCGTGTATTTTTAATTTTCCACGTTTTTCAGTTTTTCTCAGCATATTCTGGGTCCTACAGTGTGATTTTCTCAATTTTGAAATTTTTCAAGTTTTTTCACATATCTTGGTCCTACAGTGTGATTATTCTCATTTTCCAACTTTTTCAGGTTTTCTAGCCATATTCTGGGTCCTACAGTGTGAATTTTGAATTTTCCTCGTTTTTCAGGTTTTCTCGCCATATTCTGGGTCCTTCACTGTGAATTTTTAATTTTCCACTTCTTTCAAGTTTTTTGTAATATTATGGGTCCTACAGTGTGATTTTCTCATTTTCCACCTTTTTCAGGTTTTCTCGCCATATTCGGGGTCCTTCAATGTGAGTTTTTAATTTTCTACTTTTTTCAGGGTTTCTCGCCATATTCTGGGTCCTACAGAGTGTATTTTTAATTTTCCACGTTTTTCAAGGTTTCTCGGCATATTCTGGCTCCTACAGTGTGATTTTCCCATTTCCTCGTTTTTCAGGTTTTCTTGCCATATTCCAGGTCCTTCAGTCTGAATTTTTAATTTTCCACGTTTTTCAGTATTTCTCGCCATATTCTGGGCATGTTTTTCAAGTTTTATCGCTATTCTGTGTCCTACAGTGTGATTATACTCATTTTCCACCTTTTTCAGGTTTTTTGCCATATTCGGTGTCTTTCAGTGTGAGTTTTTAATTTTCTACTTTTTACTGTGTTTCTTGCAATATTCTGGCTCCAAAAAGCATATTTTTATTTTTTCTCGTTTTTCAGGGTTTCTTGGCATATTCTGGGTCCTACAATGTGATTTTCTCATTTTCCACTTTTTTAAAGTTTTTTCGCATTTCTATGTCCTACAGGTTGATTTTCTCATTTTCCACATTTTTCAGGTTTTCTCGCCATATTCCGGGTCCTTCAGTGTGAGTTTTTAATTTTCTACTTCTTTCAGGGTTTCTTGCCATATTCTGAATCCTACAGCGTGTATTTTTAATTTTCCACGTTTTCAGGGTTTCTGGCATATTCTGGCTCCTACTGTGCGATTTTCCAATTTTTGACTTTTTTCAAGTTTTTTTCCCCAATTCTCCGTCCTACAGTGTGATTTTCTCATTTTCCACCTTTTTCAGGTTTTCTCAGCATATTCTGGGTCCTGCAGTGTGAATTTTTAATTTTCCACGTTTTTCAAGGTTTTTTTCCATATTCTGGTCCTATAGTGTGAATTTTTATTTTTCAATATTTTTCAGTGTTTATCATCATATTCTGGGTCCTACAGTGTGAATTTCTCATTTTCCACCTTTTTCAGGGTTTCTTGCCATATTCTAGGTTTTTCAGTGGGAGTTTTTAATTTTCCATGTTTTTAAGTTTTTTTTTTCATCATATTCTCAGTCCCACAGTGTGATTTTTTCATTTTCAAACTTTTTCAGGTTTTCTCGGCATATTCTGGTTCCTACAGTGTGAATTTAATTTTCCACATTTTTCAGTGTTTCTCGCCATATTCTGGGTCCCACAGTGTAAATTTTTAATTTTCCACGTTTTTAAGGGTTTTTTTTTGGTAATATTCTTGGTCCGACAGTGTGAATATTTAATGTTTCACTTTTTTCAGCGTTTCTCGGCATATTCTGGGTCCTACAGTGTGATTTTCTCATTTTCCACATTTTTCAAGTTTTTTCGTAATTCTGGGTCCTACAGTGTGATTTTCTCATTTTCCACCTTTTTCAGCCTTTCTAGCCATTTTTCGGGTCCTTCAGTGTGAGTTTGTAATTTTCTAAGTTTTTCAGGGTTTCTCGCCGTATTCTGGGTCCTAAACGTTGTATTTTTAATTTTTCACGTTTTCAGGGTTTCTTGGCATATTCTGGGTCCTACAGTGTGATTTTCTCATTTTCGATATTTTCAAGTTTTTTCGTATTTCTGGGTCCTACAGTGTGATTTTCTCATTTTCCACCTTTTTCATGTTTTCTCGCCATAATTGGGGTTCTTCAGTGTCAGTTTGTAATTTTCTACTTTTTTCAGGGTTTCTTGCCATATTTGGGGTCCTTCAGTGTGAGTTTTTAATTTTCTACTCTTTCAGGGTTTCTTGCCATGTTCTGGGTCCTACAGTGTGTATTTTTCATTTTCGACGTTTTTCAGATTTTCTCACAATATTCTGGGTTCTTCAGTGTGAAGTATTAATTTTTCAAGTTTTACAGGTTTTTTCTTCATATTCTGGGTCCTACACTGTGATTTTTCTCATTTCCACGTTTTTCAGGTTTTCTTGCCATATTCCAGGTCCTTCAGTGTTAATTTTTAATTTTCCACGTTTTCAGGGTTTCTCGGCATATTCTGTGTCCTGCAGTGTGATTTTCTCATTTTTATGGTTTTTCAAGTATTTTGGCAATTCTGGGTCCTACAGTGTGATTATTCTCATTTTCCACCTTTATCAGGTTTTCTCGACATATTTGGGGTCTTTCAGTGTGAATTTTTAATTTTCTACTTTTTTCAAGGTTTCTCGCCATATTCTGTGTCCTTCAGTATGAGTTTTTAATTTTCCTCGTTTTTCAGGTATTCTCGCCATATTCCGTGTCCTTCACTGTGAATTTTTTATTTTCCACATTATTCAGGTTTTTTCGTCATATTCTGGGTCTTACAATGTGATTTTCTCATTTTCCTCATTTTTCAGGTTTTTTCGCCATATTTGGGGTCCGTCAGTGTGAATTTTTAATTTTCTACTCTTTCATGGTTTCTCGCCGTATTCTGGGTCATTCAGTGTGAGTTTTTAATTTTCCTCGTTTTTCAGGTATTCTCACCATATTCTGGGTCCTTCAGTGTGAATTTTTATTTTTCCACGTTTTTCAGGTTTTTTCGTCATATTCTGGGTCCTACAGTGTGATTTTCTCATTTCCAATTTTTCAGGTTTTCTTGACATATTCCAGGTCCTTCTGTGTGAATTTTTAATTTCCCACATTTTTCAGGTTTTTTCGTCATATTCTGGGTCTTACAGTGTGACTTTCTCATTTTCCAAATTTTTCAGGTTTTCTCGACATATTTGGGGTCCTTCAGTGTGAGTTTTTAATTTTCTACTTTTTCAGGGCTTCTCTCCATATTCTTGGTCCTACAGCTTGTATTTTTAATTTTCCAGGTTTTCAGGGAATCTAGGCATATTCTGGGTCCTGCAGTGTGATTTTCTCATTTTTGAGGTTTTTTAAGTTTTTTCCCAATTCTGGGTCCCTCAATGTGATTATTTTCATTTTCCCCATTTTTCAGGTTTTCTCGCCATATTTGGGGTCCTTCAGTGTGAGTTTTTAAATTTCTACTCTTTCAGGGTTTCTCGCCATATTCTGGGTCCTTCAGTGTGAGTTTTTAATTTTCCTCGTTTTTCAGGTTTTTTCACCATATTCCGGATCCTTCAGTGTGAATTTTTAATTTTCCACCTTTTTCAGATTTTTTCTCATATTCTGGGTCCTACAGTGTGATTTTCTCATTTCCACTTTTTCAGGTTTTCTTGCCATATTCCATGTCCTTCAGTGTGAATTTTTAATTTTCCACGTTTTTTAGTATTTCTCGCCATATTCTGGGTAATGCAGTGTGAATATTTAATTTTCCACTTTTTTCATGGTTTCTCCCTTATTCTGTGTCTGACAGTGTCAATTTTTAATTTTCATGTTTTTCAATGTTTCTCGGCATATTCTGGGTCCTGCAGTGTGATTTTATTATTTTGGAAGTTTTTCAAGTTTTTTCGTAATTCTGGGTCCTACAGTGTGATTATTCTCATTTTCCACCTTTTTCAGGTTTTCTCACCATATTCGGGGTCCTTCAGTGTGAATTTTTAATTTTCTACTTTTTTCAGGTTTTCTCGCCATATTCTGGGTCCTACAGCATGTTTTTTTAATTTTACTCGTTTTCAGGGTTTCTGGGCATAATCTGGGTCCTACAGTGTGATTATTCTCATTTTCCACCTTTTTCAGGTTTTCAAACCATATTCGGGGTCTTTCATTGTGAATTTTTAATTTTCTACTTTTTTCAGGTTTTCTCGCCATATTCTGTGTCCTTCAGTGTGAGTTTTTTATCTTCCTCGTTTTTCAGGTTTTTCGCCATATTCCGGGTCCTTCCGTGTGATATTTTAATATTTTATCTTTTTCAGGTTTTTTCGTCATATTCTGGGTCGTACTGTGTGATTTTCTCATTTCCATGTTTTTTCAGGGTCTCTTGCCGTATTCCAGGTACTTCAGTGTGAATTTTTTCCCACGGTTTTCAGTATTTCTCTCCATATCTGGGTAATGAAGTGTGAATTTTTAATTGTCCAGTCTTTTCATGGTTTCTCACCATATTCTGTGTCCAATAGTGTGAATTTTTAATTTTCAGGTTTTTCATGGTTGTTCGGCATATTCTGGTTTCTCCAGTGTGATTTTCTCATTTTCCACGTTTTTCAAGTTTTTCCTTATTTTGGGTCCTACAAGTGTGATTTTCCCATTTTCGATGTTTTTCATGTTTTTGTAATTCTGGGTAATACAGTGTGATTATTCTCATTTTCTACCTTTTTCATGTTTTCGCGCCATATTCGGGATCCTTCAGTGTGAGTTTTTAATTTTCTACTTTGTTGAGGGTTTCTTGCCATATTCTCAGTGCTACAGAGTGTATTTTTAATTTTCCACGTTTCTCAGGGTTTCTCCCCATATTCTGGGTCCTAAAATGTGATTTTCTCATTTACGACATTTTTCAAGTATTTTCGGAATTCTGGTTCCTACACTGTGATTATTCTCATTTTCCACATTTTTCAGGTTTTCTTGCCATATTTGAGGTCCTTAAGTGTGAGTTTTTAATTTTCTACTTTTATGAGGGTTTCTTGCCATATTCTGGGTACTACAGAGTGTATTATTAATTTTCCACCTTTCTCAGGGTTTCTTGCCATATTCTGGGTCCTACAGTGTCTGTCTGTCTCTCTGTGTGTCTGATCCCCTGGAACTGTAGATGGGCCACCATATAGTTGCTGGTAGTTGATCCCAGGTTCTCTGGAAGAGGAGACAATGCTGTTAATTGTTGAGCCCTTTCAGTGGGCCCACCCATCTTTAAATTTTTAGAAATATATGTGAGGCTGTGTTTATGTACATCATATGCAGACCATAAGAGGGATTTAGATTCTCCAGAAGATGACACCCTCTTTTAGAGTGTCTGAAGACAGCTACCTTGTACTTAAATCTAATAAATACATACTTAAATTAATAAACATTTCTTAAAAGTATAAGAAAGAAAGAAAGACCAGGCAGGCCTCCATCCTTATCTCTGTCAGTCTGTCTGTCTGTCTGTCTGATCCCTTGGAACTGGAGATGGGCCACCATAAGGTGCTGGTAGTTTATACCAGGTTCTCTGAAAGAGGAGACAATGCTGTTAATTGTTGAGCCCTTTCAGTGGGCCCACCCATCTTTAAATTTTTAGAAGTATATGTTAGGCTGTGTTTATGTACATCATATGCAGACCATAAGAGTGATTTAGATTCTCCAGGATCTGACACCCTCTTCTGGAGTGTCTGAAGACAACTACAGTGTACTTATATCTAATAAATAAATAAATAAATAAATAAATAAATAAATAAATAAACATTATTTTAAAAGGATAAGAAAGAAAGAAAGACCAGGCAGGCCTGCCCTCCTTATCTCTGTCTGTCTGTCTGTCTGATCCCCTGGAACTGGAGATGGGCCACCATAAAGTTGATGGTAGTTGATCCCATGTTCTCTGGAAGAAGAGACAATGCTGTTAATTGTTGAGCCCTTTCAGTGGCCCCACCCATCTTTAAATTTTTAGAAGTATATGTGAGGCTCTGTTTATGTACATCACATGCAGACCATAAGAGGGATTTAGATTCTCCAGAAGATGACACCCTCTTCTAGAGTGTCTGAACACAGCTACAGTGTACTTATATCTAATAAATACATAAATAAATAAATGAATAAATAAATATTTTTTTTAAAGTATAAGAAAGAAAGAATGACCAGGCAGGCCTCCATCCTTATCTCTGTCAGTCTGTCTGTCTGTCTCTCTGAACCCTTGGAACTGGAGATGGGCCACCATATAGTTTCTGTTAGTTGATCCCAGGTTCTCTGGAAGAGGAGACATTGCTGTTAATTGTTGAGCCCTTTCAGTGGCTCCACCTATCTTTAAATTTTTAGAAGTATATTTTAGGCTGTGTTTATGTACATCATATGCAGACCATAAGAGGGATTTAGATTCTCCAGAATTTGACACCCTCTTCTGGAGTGTCTGAAGACAACTACAGTGTACTTATAATTAATAAATACATAAATAAATAAATAAATAAATAAATAAATAAATAAATAAACATTATTTTAAAACGAAAAGAAATAAAGAAAGACCAGGCAGGCCTGCCATCCTTATCTCTGTCTGTCTGTCTGTCTGTCTGTCTGAACCCCTGGAACTGGAGATGGGCCACCATATAGTTGCTGGTAGTTGATCCCAGGTTCTCTGGAAGAAGAGACAATGCTGTTAATTGTGAGCCCTTTCAGTGGCCCCACCCATCTTAAATTTTTAGAAGTGTATGTGAATCTGTGTTTATGTCCATCATATGCAGACCATAAGAGGGATTTAGATTCTCCAGAAGATGACACCCTCTTCTAGAGTGTCTGAACACAGCTACAGTGTACTTATATCTAATAAATACATAAATAAATAAATGAATAAATAAATATTTTTTTTAAAGTATAAGAAAGAAAGAATGACCAGGCAGGCCTCCATCCTTATCTCTGTCAGTCTGTCTGTCTGTCTCTCTGAACCCTTGGAACTGGAGATGGGCCACCATATAGTTTCTGTTAGTTGATCCCAGGTTCTCTGGAAGAGGAGACATTGCTGTTAATTGTTGAGCCCTTTCAGTGGCTCCACCTATCTTTAAATTTTTAGAAGTATATTTTAGGCTGTGTTTATGTACATCATATGCAGACCATAAAAGGGATTTAGATTCTCCAGAATTTGACACCCTCTTCTGGAGTGTCTGAAGACAACTACAGTGTACTTATAATTAATAAATACATAAATAAATAAATAAATAAATAAATAAATAAATAAATAAATAAACATTATTTTAAAACGAAAAGAAATAAAGAAAGACCAGGCAGGCCTGCCATCCTTATCTCTGTCTGTCTGTCTGTCTGTCTGTCTGAACCCCTGGAACTGGAGATGGGCCACCATATAGTTGCTGGTAGTTGATCCCAGGTTCTCTGGAAGAAGAGACAATGCTGTTAATTGTGAGCCCTTTCAGTGGCCCCACCCATCTTAAATTTTTAGAAGTGTATGTGAATCTGTGTTTATGTCCATCATATGCAGACCATAAGAGGGATTTATATTCTCCAGAATCTGACACCCTCTTCTAGAGTGTCTGAAGACAACTACAGTGTACTTATATCTAATAAATACATAAATAAATAAATAAACATTTTTTAAAAAGGATAAGAAAGAAAGAAAAACCAGGGAGGCCTGCCACCCTTGTCTGTCTGTCTCTTTGTCTGCCTGATCCCGTGGAACTGGAGATGGGCCACCTTTTAGGTGCTGGTAGTTGATCCCAGGTTCTCTGGAAGAGGAGACAATGCTGTTAATTGTTGAGTCCTTTCAGTGGCCCCACCTATTTATAATTTTTAGAAGTATATGTGAGGCTGTGTTTATGTACATCATATTCAGACCATAAGAGGGATTTAGATTCTCTAGAATCTGACACCCTCTTCTGGAGTGTCTGAAGACAGCTACAGTGTACTTTTATATAATAAATAAATAAATAAATAAATAAATAAATAAATAAATAAACATTTTTTTAAAAGGATAAGAAAGAAAGTAAAAACAGGCAGGCCTGCAATACTTGTCTGTCTGTCTGTCTGTCTGTCTGATTCCCTGGAACTGGAGATGGGCCACCATATAGTTGCTGCTAGTTGATCCAGGTTCTCTGGTATAGGAGACAATGCTGTTAATTGTTGAGCCGTTTCAGTGGCCCCACACATCTTTAAATTTTTAGAAGTATATGTGTGGCTGTGTTTATGTACATCATATGCAGACCATAAGAGGGATTTAGATTCTCCAGAATATGACACCCTCTTCTGAAGTGCCTGAAGACAGCTACAGTGTACTTATATCTAATAAATACATATATAAATAAATAAACATTTTTAAAATGTATAAGAAAGAAAGAAAAACCAGGCAGGCCTGCAATCCTTGTCTGTCTGTCTCTATGTATGTCTCTCTGATCCCCTGGAACTGGAATTGGGCCACAATATAGTTGCTGGTAGTTGATCCCAGGTCCTCTGGAAGAGGAGACAATGCTGTTAATTGTTGAGCCCTTTCAGTGGCCCCACCCATCTTTAAATTTTTAGAAGTATATGTGAGGCTCTGTTTATGTACATCATATGCAGACCATAAGAGGGATTTAGATTCTCCAGAAGATGACACCCTCTTCTAGAGTGTCTGAAGACAGCTACAGTGTACTTATATCTAATACATAAATAAATAAATAAATAAATAAATAAATAAATAAATAAATAAATATTTTTTTAAAAGTATAAGAAAGAAAGAATGACCAGGCAGGCCTCCATCCTTATCTCTGTCAGTCTGTCTGTCTGTCTCTCTGATCCCTTGAAACTGGAGATGGGCCACCATATAGTTTCTGTTAGTTGATCCCAGGTTCTCTGGAGGAGGAGACATTGCTGTTAATTGTTGAGCCCTTTCAGTGGCTCCACCTATCTTTAAATTTTTAGAAGTATATTTTAGGCTGTGTTTATGTACATCATATGCAGACCATAAGAGGGATTTAGATTCTCCAGAATTTGACACCCTCTTCTGGAGTGTCTGAAGACAACTACAGTGTACTTATATCTAATAAATAAATAAATAAATAAATAAATAAATAAACAAAAATTATTTTAAAAGGATAAGAAAGAAAGAAAGACCAGGCAGGCCTGCCATCCTTATCTCTGTCTGTCTGTCTTATCCCCTGGAACTTGAGATGGGCCACCATATAGTTGCTGGTAGTTGGTCCCACGTTCTCTGGAAGAAGAGACAATGGTGTTAATTGTTGAGCTCTTTCAGTGGGCCCACCCATCTTTTAATTTTTAGAAGTATATGTGAGGCTGTGTTTATGTACATCATATGCAGACCATAAGAGAGATTTAGATTCTCCAGAAGATGACACCCTCTTCTAGAGTGTCTGAAGACAGCTACAGTGTACTTATATCTAATAAATACATAAATAAATAAATAAATAAATAAATAAATAAATAAATAACTGATTAAATAAATATTTTTTAAAAAGTATAAGAAAGAAAGAAAGACCAGGCAGGCCTCCATCCTTATCTCTGTCAGTCTGTCTGTCTGTCTGTCTGATCCCTTGGAACTGGAGATGGGCCACCATATAGTTGCTGTTAGTTGATCCCAGGTTCTCTGGAAGAGGAGACAATGCTGTTAATTGTTGAGCCCTTTCAGTGGCTCCACCTATCTTAAATTTTTAGAAGTATATGTTAGGCTCTGTTTATGTACATCATATGCAGACCATAAGAGTGATTTAGATTCTCCAGAATTTGACACCCTCTTCTGGAGTGTCTGAAGACAACTACAGTGTACTTATATCTAATAAATAAATAAATAAATAAATAAATAAATAAATAAATAAATAAACAAACATTATTTTAAAAGGATAAGAAAGAAAGAAAGACCAGGCAGGCCTGCCGTTCTTATCTCTGTCTGTCTGTCTGTCTGTTTGTCTGTCTGATCCCCTGGAACTGGAGATGGGCCACCATATAGTTGCTGGTAGTTGATCCCAGGTTCTCTGGAAGAAGAGACAATGCTGTTAATTGTTGAGCCCTTTCAGTGGCCCCACCCATCTAAAATTTTTAGAAGTGTATGTGAATCTGTGTTTATGTCCATCTTATGCCGACCATAAGAGGGATTTAGATTCTCCAGAATATGACACCCTCTTCTAGAGTGTCTGAAGACAGCTACAGTGTACTTATATCGAATAAATACATAAATAAATACATAAACATTTTTTAAAAAGGATCAGAAAGAAAGAAAAACCAGGGAGGCCTACCACCCTTGTCTGTCTGTCTCTTTGTCTGCCTGATCCCCTGGAACTGGAAATGGACCACCATATAGTTGCTGGTAGTTGATCCCAGGTTCTCTGGAAGAGGAGACAATGCTGTTAAATGTTGAGCCCTTTCAGTGGCCCCACCCATCTTTAAATTTTTAGAAGTATATGTGAGGCTGTGTTCATGTACATCATATGTAGACACCCTCTTCTGGAGAGTCTGAAGACAGCTATAGTGTACTTATATCTAATAAATACATAAATAAATAAATAAATGAATAAATGAATAAATAAATAAATAAACATTTTTTAAAAAGGATAAGAAAGAAAGAAAAATCAGGCAGGCCTGCAATCCTTATCTCTGTCTGTCTCTCTGTCTGTCTTATCCCCTGGAACTTGAGATGGTCCACCATATAGTTGCTTGTAGTTGATCCCACGTTCTCTGGAAGAAGAGACAATGCTGTTAATTGTTGAGCCCTTTCAGTGGGCCAACCCATCTTTTAATTTCTAAAAGTATATGTGAGGCTGTGTTTATGTACATCATATGCAGACCATAAGTGGGATTTAGATTCTCCAGAAGATGACACCCTCTTCTAGAGTGTCTGAAGACAGCTACAGTGTACTTATATCTAATAAATACATAAATAAATAAACATTTTTTAAAAAGGATAAGAAAGAAAGAAAGACCAGGCAGGCCTGCCATCCTAATCTCTGTCAGTCTGTCTGTCTGTCAGACTGTCTGATCCCTTGGAACTGTAGATGGGCCACCATATAGTTGCTGTTAGTTGATCCCAGGTTCTCTGGAAGAGGAGACAATGCTATTAATTGTTGAGCCCTTTCAGTGGCTCCACCTATCTTTAAATTTTTAGAAGTATATGTTAGGCTGTGTTTATGTACATCATATGCAGACCATAAGAGGGATTTAGATTCTCCAGAATCTGACACCCTCTTCTGGATTGTCTGAAGACAACTACAGTGTACTTATATCTAATGAATACAAACATATATAAATAAATAAATAAATAAATAAAAATTATTTTAAAAGGATAAGAAAGAAAGAAAGACCAGGCAGGCCTGCCATACTTATCTCTGTCTGTCTGTCTGTCTGTCTGATCCCCTGGAACTGGAGATGGGCCACCTTTTAGGTGCTGGTAGTTGATCCCAGGTTCTCTGGAAGAGGAGACAATGCTGTTAATTGTTGAGCCCTTTCAGTGGCCCCACCCATTTTTAATTTTTTCAAGTATATGTGAGGCTGTGTTTATGTACATCATATTCAGACCATAAGAGGGATTTAGATTCTCCAGAATCTGACACCATCTTCTGGAGTGTCTGAAGACGGCTACAGTGTACTTATATCTAATAAATACATAAATAAATAAATAAATGAATAAATAAACATTTTTTAAAAAGTATAAGAAATAAAGAAAGACCAGTCAGGCCTGCCATCCATATCTCTGTCTCTCTGTCTGTCTGTCTGTCTGATCCACTGGAACTGGAGATGGGCCACCATAAGGTGCTGGTAGTTTATCCCAGGTTCTCTGAAAGAGGAGACAATGCTGTTAATTGTTGATACCTTTCAGTGGCCCCACACAGCTTTAAATTTTTAGAAGTATATGTGAGGATGTGTTTATGTACATCATATGCAGACCATAAAAGGCATTTAGATTCTCCAGAATCTGACACCCTCTTCTGGAGTGTCTGAAGACAGTTACGGTGTAATTATATCTAATAAATACATAAATAAATATATAAATAAACTTTTTTTTAAAAAGGATAAGAAAGAAAGAAAGACCAGGCAGGCCTGCCATCCTTATCACTGTCTGTATGTCTGTCTGTCTGTCTGATCCCCTGGAACTGGAGATGGGCCACCATATAGTTGCTGGTAGTTGATCCCAGGTACTCTGGAAGAGGAGACAATGCTGTTAATTGTTGAGCTTTTAGAGTGGCCCCACCCTTCTTTAAATTTTTAGAAGTATATGTGAGGCTGTGTTTATTTACATCATATGCAGACCATAAGAGGGATTTAGATTCTCCAGAATCTGACACCCTCTTCTGGAGTGTCTGAACATCTACAGTGTACTTATATCTAATAATAAATAAATAAATAAATAAATAAATAAACATTTTTTTAAAAAAAGGATAAGAAAGAAAGAAAGACCATGCAGGCCTGCCATCCTTATCACTGTCTGTCTGTCTGTCTGTCTGATCCCCTGAACTGGAGATGGGCCACCTTTTAGGTGCTGGTAGTTGATCCCAGGTTCTCTGGAAGAGGAGACAATGCTGTTAATTGTTGAGTCCTTTCAGTGGCCCCACCTATTTATAATTTTTAGACGTATATGTGAGGCTGTGTTTATGTACATCATATTCAGACCATAAGAGGGATATAGATTCTCTAGAATCTGACACCCTCTTCTGGAGTGTCTGAAGACGGCTACAGTGTACTTATATCTAATAAATACATAAAAAAATAAATAAATAAATAAACATTTTTTAAAAAGTATAAGAAATAAAGAAAGACCAGGCAGGCCTGCCATCCATATCTCTGTCTCTCTGTCTGTCTGTCAGTCTTATCCCCTGGAACTGGAGATGGGCCACCATAAGGTGCTGGTAGTTTATCCCAGGTTCTCTGAAAGAGGAGACAATGCTGTTAATTGTTGAGCCCTCTCAGTGGCCCCACCCATCTTTAAATTTTTAGAAGTATATGCAAGGCTGTGTTTATGTACCGAATATGCAGACCATAAGAGGGATTTAGATTCTCTAGAATCTGACACCCTCTTCTGGAGTGTCTGAAGACGGCTACAGTGTACTTATATCTAATAAATACATAAATAAATAAATAAATAAATAAATAAATAAATAAATTAACATTTTTTAAAAAGTATAAGAAATAAAGAAAGACCAGGCAGGCCTGCCATCCTTATCTCTGTCTCTCTGTCTGTCTGTCTGTCTGATCCACTGGAACTGGAGATGGGCCACCATAAGGTGCTGGTAGTTTATCCCAGGTTCTCTGAAAGAGGAGACAATGCTGTTAATTGTTGAGCCCTCTCAGTGGCCCCACACATCTTTAAATTTTTAGAAGTATATGCGAGGCTGTGTTTATGTACATCATATGCAGACCATAAGAGGGATTTAGATTCTCCAGAATCTGACACCCTCTTCTGGAGTGTCTGAAAGCAGCTACAGTGTACATATATCTAATAAATACATAAATAAATATATAAATAAACATTTTTTTAAAAAGGATAAGAAAGAAAGAAAGACCAGGCAGGCCTGCCATCCTTATCACTGTCTGTATGTCTGTCTGTCTGATCCCCTGGAACTGGAGATGGGCCACCATATAGTTGCTGGTAGTTGATCCCAGGTACTCTGGAAGAGGAGACAATGCTGTTAATTTTTGAGCTTTTAGAGTGGCCCCACACATCTATAAATTTTTAGAAGTATATGTGAGGCTGTATTTATGTACATCATATGCAGACCATAAGAGGGATTTAGATTCTCCAGAATCTGACACCCTCTTCTGGAGTGTCTGAACAGCCACAGTGTACTTATATCTAATAATAAATAAATAAATAAATAAATAAATAAATAAATAAATAAATAAATAAACAAACATTTTTTTTTAAAAAGGATAAGAAAGAAAGAAACACCAGGCAGGCCTGAAATCCTTATCACTGTCTGCCTGTCTGTCTGATCCCCTGGAACTGGAGATGGGCCACCTTTTAGGTGCTGGTAGTTGATCCCAGTTTCTCTGGAAGAGGAGACAATGCTGTTAATTGTTGAGTCCTTTCAGTGGCCCCACCTATTTATAATTTTTAGAAGTATATGTGAGGCTGTGTTTATGTACATCATATTCAGACCATAAGAGGGATTTAGATTCTCTAGAATCTGACACCCTCTTCTGGAGTGTCTGAAGACGGCTACAGTGTACTTATATCTAATAAATACATAAATAAATAAATAAATAAATAAATAAATAAATAAATAAATAAATTAACATTTTTTAAAAAGTATAAGAAATAAAGAAAGACCAGGCAGGCCTGCCATCCTTATCTCTGTCTCTCTGTCTGTCTGTCAGTCTGATCCACTGGAACTGGAGATGGGCCACCATAAGGTGCTGGTAGTTTATCCCAGGTTCTCTGAAAGAGGAGACAATGCTGTTAATTGTTGAGCCCTCTCAGTGGCCCCACACATCTTTAAATTTTTAGAAGTATATGCGAGGCTGTGTTTATGTACATCATATGCAGACCATAAGAGGGATTTAGATTCTCCAGAATCTGACACCCTCTTCTGGAGTGTCTGAAAGCAGCTACAGTGTACATATATCTAATAAATACATAAATAAATATATAAATAAACATTTTTTTAAAAAGGATAAGAAAGAAAGAAAGACCAGGCAGGCCTGCCATCCTTATCACTGTCTGTATGTCTGTCTGTCTGATCCCCTGGAACTGGAGATGGGCCACCATATAGTTGCTGGTAGTTGATCCCAGGTACTCTGGAAGAGGAGACAATGCTGTTAATTTTTGAGCTTTTAGAGTGGCCCCACACATCTATAAATTTTTAGAAGTATATGTGAGGCTGTATTTATGTACATCATATGCAGACCATAAGAGGGATTTAGATCCTCCAGAATCTGACACCCTCTTCTGGAGTGTCTGAACAGCTACAGTGTACTTATATCTAATAATAAATAAATAAATAAATAAATAAATAAATAAATAAATAAATAAACGAACATTTTTTTAAAAAAAGGATAAGAAAGAAAGAAAGACCAGGCAGGCCTGCCATCCTTATCACTGTCTGTCTGTCTTTCTGTCTGATCCCCTGGAACTGGAGATGGGCCACCTTTTAGGTGCTGGTAGTTGATCCCAGGTTCTCTGAAAGAGGAGACAATGCTGTTAATTGTTGAGCCCTCTAAGTGGCCCCACACATCGTTAAATTTTTAGAAGTATATGCGAGGCTGTGTTTATGTACCGAATATGCAGACCATAAGAGGGATTTAGATTCTCCAGAATCTGACACCCTCTTCTGGAATGTCTGAAGAAAGCTACAGTGTACATATATCTAATAAATACATATATAAATATATAAATAAACATTTTTTTAAAAGGATAAGAAAGAAAGAAAGACCAGGCAGGCCTGCCATCCTTATCACTGTCTGTATGTCTGTCTGTCTGATCCCCTGGAACTGGAGATGGGCCACCATATAGTTGCTGGTAGTTGATCCCAGGTACTCTGGAAGTGGAGACAATGCTGTTAATTGTTGAGCTTTTAGAGTGGCCCCACACTTCTATAGATTTTTAGAAGTATATGTGAGGCTGTGTTTATGTACATCGTATGCAGACCATAAGAGGGATTTAGATTCTCCAGAATCTGACACCCTCTCCTGGAGTGTCTGAACAGCTACAGTGTACTTATATCTAATAATAAATAAATAAATAAATAAATAAATAAATAAATAAATAAATAAATAAATAAACGAACATTTTTTTAAAAAAAGGATAAGAAAGAAAGAAAGACCAGGCAGGCCTGCCATCCTTATCTCGGTCTGTCTGTCTGTCTGTCTGATCCACTGGAACTGGAGATGGGCCACCATAAGGTGCTGGTAGTTTATTCCAGGTTCTCTGAAAGAGGAGACAATGCTGTTAATTGTTGAGCCCTCTCAGTGGCCCCACACATCTTTAAATTTTTAGAAGTATATGCGAGGCTGCGTTTATGTACATCATATGCAGACCATAACAGGGATTTAGATTCTCCAGAATCTGACACCCTCTTCTGGAGTGTCTGAAAGCAGCTAGTGTGTACATATATCTAATAAATACATAAATAAATATATAAATAAACATTTTTTTAAAAAGGATAAGAAAGAAAGAAAGACCAGGCAGGCCTGCCATCCTTATCACTGTCTGTATGTCTCTCTGTCTGATCCCTTGGAACTGGAGATGGGCCACCATATAGTTGCTGGTAGTTGATCCCAGGTACTCTGGAAGAGGAGACAATGCTGTTAATTGTTGAGCTTTTAGAGTGGCCCCACCCTTCTTTAAATTTTTAGAAGTATATGTGAGGCTGTGTTTATGTACATCATATGCATACCCTAAGTGGGATTTAGATTCTCCAGAATATGACACCCTCTCCTGGAGTGTCTGAACAGCTACAGTGTACTTATATCTAATAATAAATAAATAAATAAATAAATAAATAAATAAATAAATAAATAAACATTTTTTTAAAAAAAGGATAAGAAAGAAAGACCAGGCAGGCCTGCCATCCTTATCACTGTCTGTCTCTCTGTCTGTCTGATCCCCTGGAACTGGAGATGGGCCACCTTTTAGGTGCTGGTAGTTGATCCCAGGTTCTCTGGAAGAGGAGACAATGCTGTTAATTGTTGAGTGCTTTCAGTGGCCCCACCTATTTATAATTTTTAGACGTATATGTGAGGCTGTGTTTATGTACATCATATTCAGACCATAAGAGGGATTTAGATTCTCTAGAATCTGACACCCTCTTCTGGAGTGTCTGAAGACGGCTACAGTGTACTTATATCTAATAAATAAATAAATAAATAAATAAATAAATAAATAAATAAATAAATAAACATTTTTTAAAAAGTATAAGAAATAAAGAAAGACCAGGCAGACCTGCCATCCTTATCTCTGTCTCTCTATCTGTCTGTCTGTCTGTCTGATCCACTGGAACTGGAGATGGGCCACCATAAGGTGCTGGTAGTTTATCCCAGGTTCTCTGAAAGAGGAGACAATGCTGTTAATTGTTGAGCCCTCTCAGTGGCCCCACACATCTTTTAATTTTTAGAAGTATATGTGAGGCTCTGTTATTGTACATCATATGCAGACCATAAGAGGGATTTAGATTCTCCAGAATCTGACACCCTCTTCTGGAGTGTCTGAAGACAGCTACAGTGTACTTATATCTAATAAATACATAAATAAATAAATAAATAAACATTTTTTTAAAAAGGATAAAAAAGAAAGAAAGACCAGGCAGGCCTGACATCCTTATCACTGTCTGTATGTCTGTCTGTCTGATCCCTTGGAACTGGAGATGGACCACCATATAGTTGCTGGTAGTTGATCCCAGGTACTCTGGAAGAGGAGACAATGCTGTTAATTGTTGAGCTTTTAGAGTGGCCCCACCCTTCTTTAAATTTTTAGAAGTATATGTGAGGCTGTGTTTATGTACATCATATGCAGTAAATAAGAGGGATTTAGATTCTCCAGAATATGACACCCTCTTCTGAAGTGTCTGAAGACAGCTACAGTGTACTTATATCTAATAAATATATATATAAATAAATAAACATTTTTAAAATGTATAAGAAGAAAGAAAAACCAGGCAAGCCTGCAATCCTTGTCTGTCTGTCTGTATGTATGTCTGTCTGATCCCTTGGAACTGGAGATGGGCCACAATATAGGTGCTGGTAGTTGATCCCAGGTCCTCTGGAAGAGGAGACAATGCTGTTAATTGTTGAGCCCTTTCAGTGGCCCCAACCATCTTTAAATTTTTAGAAGTATATGTGAGGCTGTGTTTATGTACATCATATGCAGACCATAAGAGGGATATAGATTATCCTGAATCTGACACCCTCTTCTGGAGAGTCTGAAGACAGCTACAGTGTACTTATATCTAATAAATACATACATAAATAAATAAATAAATTAATTAATTAATTAATGAATAAATAAATAAATAAATAAACAATTTTAAAAAGGATAAGAAAGAAAGAAAAATCAGGCAGGCCTGCCATCCTTATCTCTGTCTGTCTGTCTGTCTGTCTGATCCCCTGCAACTTGAGATGGGCCACCACATAGTTGCTGGTAGTTGATCCCACGTTCTCTGGAAGAGGAGACAATGCTGTTAATTGTTGAGCCCTTTCAGTGGGCCCACCCATCTTTAAATTTTTAGAAGTATATGTGAGGCTGTGTTTATGTACATCATATGCAGACCATGAGGGATTTAGATTCTCCAGAATCTGACACCATCTTCTGGAGTGTCTGAACAGCTACAGTGTACTTATATCTAATAAATAAATAAATAAATAAATAAATAAATAAATAAATAAATAAACGAACTTTTTTTAAAAAAAGGATAAGAAAGAAAGAAAGACCAGGCAGGCCTGCCATCCTTATCACTGTCTGTCTGTCTGTCTGTCTGATCCCCTGGAACTGTAGATGGGCCACATTTTAGGTGCTGGTAGTTGATCCCAGGTTCTCTGGAAGAGGAGACAATGCTGTTAATTGTTGAGTCCTTTCAGTGGCCCCACCTATTTATAATTTTTAGACGTATATGTGAGGCTGTGTTTATGTACATCATATTCAGACCATAAGAGGGATTTAGATTCTCTAGAATCTGACACCCTCTTCTGGAGTGTCTAAAGACGGCTACAGTGTACTTATATCTAATTAATACATAAATAAATAAATAAATAAATAAATAAATAAATAAATAAATAAACAATTTTTAAAAAGTATAAGAAATAAAGAAAGACCAGGCAGGCCTGCCATCCTTATCTCTGTCTCTCTGTCTGTCTGTCTGTCTGTCTGATCCACTGGAACTGGAGATGGGCCACCATAAGGTGCTGGTAGTTTATTCCAGGTTCTCTGAAAGAGGAGACAATGCTGTTAATTGTTGAGCCCTCTCAGTGGCCCCACACCTCTTTAAATTTTTAGAAGTATATGCGAGGCTGTGTTTATGTACATCATATGCAGACCATAACAGGGATTTAGATTCTCCAGAATCTGACACCCTCTTCTGGAGTGTCTGAAAGCAGCTACAGTGTACATATATCTAATAAATACATAAATAAATATATAAATAAACATTTTTTTAAAAAGGATAAGAAAGAAAGAAAGACCAGGCAGGCCTGCCATCCTTATCACTGTCTGTATGTCTCTCTGTCTGATCCCTTGGAACTGGAGATGGGCCACCATATCGTTGCTGGTAGTTGATCCCAGGTACTCTGGAAGAGGAGACAATGCTGTTAATTGTTGAGCTTTTAGAGTGGCCCCACCCTTCTTTAAATTTTTAGAAGTATATGTGAGGCTGTGTTTATGTACATCATATGCATACCATAAGTGGGATTTAGATTCTCCAGAATATGACACCCTCTTCTGGAGTGTCTGAACAGCTACAGTGTACTTATATCTAATAATAAATAAATAAATAAATAAATAAATAAATAAATAAATAAATAAATAAATAAACATTTTTTTAAAAAAAGGATAAGAAAGAAAGACCAGGCAGGCCTGCCATCCTTATCACTGTCTGTCTCTCTGTCTGTCTGATCCCCTGGAACTGGAGATGGGCCACCTTTTAGGTGCTGGTAGTTGATCCCAGGTTCTCTGGAAGAGGAGACAATGCTGTTAATTGTTGAGTGCTTTCAGTGGCCCCACCTATTTATAATTTTTAGAAGTATATGTGAGGCTGTGTTTATGTACATCATATGCAGACCATAAGAGGGATTTAGATTCTCTAGAATCTGACACCCTCTTCTGGAGTGTCTGAAGACGGCTACAGTGTACTTATATCTAATAAATAAATAAATAAATAAATAAATAAATAAATAAACATTTTTTAAAAAGTATAAGAAATAAAGAAAGACCAGGCAGACCTGCCATCCTTATCTCTGTCTCTCTATCTGTCTGTCTGTCTGTCTGATCCACTGGAACTGGAGATGGGCCACCATAAGGTGCTGGTAGTTTATCCCAGGTTCTCTGAAAGAGGAGACAATGCTGTTAATTGTTGAGCCCTCTCAGTGGCCCCACACATCTTTAAATTTTTAGAAGTATATGTGAGGCTGTGTTTATGTACATTATATGCAGACCATAAGAGGGATTTAGATTCTCCAGAATCTGACACCCTCTTCTGGAGTGTCTGAAGACAGCTACAGTGTACTTATATCTAATAAATACATAAATAAATAAATAAATAAAAATTTTTTAAAAAAGGATAAAAAAGAAAGAAAGACCAGGCCGGTCTGACATCCTTATCACTGTCTGTATGTCTGTCTGTCTGATCCCTTGGAACTGGAGATGGACCACCATATAGTTGCTGGTAGTTGATCCCAGGTACTCTGGAAGAGGAGACAATGCTGTTAATTGTTGAGCTTTTAGAGTGGCCCCACCCTTCTTTAAATTTTTAGAAGTATATGTTAGGCTGTGTTTATGTACATCATATGCATACCATAAGTGGGATTTACATTCTCCAGAATATGACACCCTCTTCTGGAGTGTCTGAAGACAGCTACAGTGTACTTATATCTAATAAATATATATATAAATAAATAAACATTTTTAAAATGTATAAGAAGAAAGAAAAACCAGGCAGGCCTGCAATCCTTGTCTGTCTGTCTGTATGTATGTCTGTCTGATCCCTTGGAACTGGAGATGGGCCACAATATAGGTGCTGGTAGTTGATCCCAGGTCCTCTGGAAGAGGAGACAATGCTGTTAATTGTTGAGCCCTTTCAGTGGCCCCAACCATCTTTAAATTTTTAGAAGTATATGTGAGGCTGTGTTTATGTACATCATATGCAGACCATAAGAGGGATATAGATTATCCAGAATCTGACACCCTCTTCTGGAGAGTCTGAAGACAGCTACAGTGTACTTATATCTAATAAATACATAAATTAATTAATTAATTAATTAATGAATAAATAAATAAATAAATAAACAATTTTAAAAAGGATAAGAAAGAAAGAAAAATCAGGCAGGCCTGCCATCCTTATCTCTGTCTGTCTGTCTGTCTGTCTGATCCCCTGCAACTTGAGATGGGCCACCACATAGTTGCTGGTAGTTGATCCCACGTTCTCTGGAAGAGGAGACAATGGTGTTAATTGTTGAGCCCTTTCAGTGGGCCCACCCATCTTTAAATTTTTAGAAGTATATGTGAGGCTGTGTTTATGTACATCATATGCAGACCATGAGGGATTTAGATTCTCCAGAATCTGACACCATCTTCTGGAGTGTCTGAACAGCTACAGTGTACTTATATCTAATAAATAAATAAATAAATAAATAAATAAATAAATAAATAAATAAACGAACTTTTTTTAAAAAAAGGATAAGAAAGAAAGAAAGACCAGGCAGGCCTGCCATCCTTATCACTGTCTGTCTGTCTGTCTGTCTGATCCCCTGGAACTGTAGATGGGCCACATTTTAGGTGCTGGTAGTTGATCCCAGGTTCTCTGGAAGAGGAGACAATGCTGTTAATTGTTGAGTCCTTTCAGTGGCCCCACCTATTTATAATTTTTAGACGTATATGTGAGGCTGTGTTTATGTACATCATATTCAGACCATAAGAGGGATTTAGATTCTCTAGAATCTGACACCCTCTTCTGGAGTGTCTAAAGACGGCTACAGTGTACTTATATCTAATTAATACATAAATAAATAAATAAATAAATAAATAAATAAATAAATAAATAAATAAACAATTTTTAAAAAGTATAAGAAATAAAGAAAGACCAGGCAGGCCTGCCATCCTTATCTCTGTCTCTCTGTCTGTCTGTCTGTCTGTCTGATCCACTGGAACTGGAGATGGGCCACCATAAGGTGCTGGTAGTTTATTCCAGGTTCTCTGAAAGAGGAGACAATGCTGTTAATTGTTGAGCCCTCTCAGTGGCCCCACACCTCTTTAAATTTTTAGAAGTATATGCGAGGCTGTGTTTATGTACATCATATGCAGACCATAACAGGGATTTAGATTCTCCAGAATCTGACACCCTCTTCTGGAGTGTCTGAAAGCAGCTACAGTGTACATATATCTAATAAATACATAAATAAATATATAAATAAACATTTTTTTAAAAAGGATAAGAAAGAAAGAAAGACCAGGCAGGCCTGCCATCCTTATCACTGTCTGTATGTCTCTCTGTCTGATCCCTTGGAACTGGAGATGGGCCACCATATCGTTGCTGGTAGTTGATCCCAGGTACTCTGGAAGAGGAGACAATGCTGTTAATTGTTGAGCTTTTAGAGTGGCCCCACCCTTCTTTAAATTTTTAGAAGTATATGTGAGGCTGTGTTTATGTACATCATATGCATACCATAAGTGGGATTTAGATTCTCCAGAATATGACACCCTCTTCTGGAGTGTCTGAACAGCTACAGTGTACTTATATCTAATAATAAATAAATAAATAAATAAATAAATAAATAAATAAATAAACATTTTTTTAAAAAAAGGATAAGAAAGAAAGACCAGGCAGGCCTGCCATCCTTATCACTGTCTGTCTCTCTGTCTGTCTGATCCCCTGGAACTGGAGATGGGCCACCTTTTAGGTGCTGGTAGTTGATCCCAGGTTCTCTGGAAGAGGAGACAATGCTGTTAATTGTTGAGTGCTTTCAGTGGCCCCACCTATTTATAATTTTTAGAAGTATATGTGAGGCTGTGTTTATGTACATCATATGCAGACCATAAGAGGGATTTAGATTCTCTAGAATCTGACACCCTCTTCTGGAGTGTCTGAAGACGGCTACAGTGTACTTATATCTAATAAATAAATAAATAAATAAATAAATAAATAAACATTTTTTAAAAAGTATAAGAAATAAAGAAAGACCAGGCAGACCTGCCATCCTTATCTCTGTCTCTCTATCTGTCTGTCTGTCTGTCTGATCCACTGGAACTGGAGATGGGCCACCATAAGGTGCTGGTAGTTTATCCCAGGTTCTCTGAAAGAGGAGACAATGCTGTTAATTGTTGAGCCCTCTCAGTGGCCCCACACATCTTTAAATTTTTAGAAGTATATGTGAGGCTGTGTTTATGTACATTATATGCAGACCATAAGAGGGATTTAGATTCTCCAGAATCTGACACCCTCTTCTGGAGTGTCTGAAGACAGCTACAGTGTACTTATATCTAATAAATACATAAATAAATAAATAAATAAAAATTTTTTAAAAAAGGATAAAAAAGAAAGAAAGACCAGGCCGGTCTGACATCCTTATCACTGTCTGTATGTCTGTCTGTCTGATCCCTTGGAACTGGAGATGGACCACCATATAGTTGCTGGTAGTTGATCCCAGGTACTCTGGAAGAGGAGACAATGCTGTTAATTGTTGAGCTTTTAGAGTGGCCCCACCCTTCTTTAAATTTTTAGAAGTATATGTTAGGCTGTGTTTATGTACATCATATGCATACCATAAGTGGGATTTACATTCTCCAGAATATGACACCCTCTTCTGGAGTGTCTGAAGACAGCTACAGTGTACTTATATCTAATAAATATATATATAAATAAATAAACATTTTTAAAATGTATAAGAAGAAAGAAAAACCAGGCAGGCCTGCAATCCTTGTCTGTCTGTCTGTATGTATGTCTGTCTGATCCCTTGGAACTGGAGATGGGCCACAATATAGGTGCTGGTAGTTGATCCCAGGTCCTCTGGAAGAGGAGACAATGCTGTTAATTGTTGAGCCCTTTCAGTGGCCCCAACCATCTTTAAATTTTTAGAAGTATATGTGAGGCTGTGTTTATGTACATCATATGCAGACCATAAGAGGGATATAGATTATCCAGAATCTGACACCCTCTTCTGGAGAGTCTGAAGACAGCTACAGTGTACTTATATCTAATAAATACATAAATTAATTAATTAATTAATTAATGAATAAATAAATAAATAAATAAACAATTTTAAAAAGGATAAGAAAGAAAGAAAAATCAGGCAGGCCTGCCATCCTTATCTCTGTCTGTCTGTCTGTCTGTCTGATCCCCTGCAACTTGAGATGGGCCACCACATAGTTGCTGGTAGTTGATCCCACGTTCTCTGGAAGAGGAGACAATGGTGTTAATTGTTGAGCCCTTTCAGTGGGCCCACCCATCTTTAAATTTTTAGAAGTATATGTGAGGCTGTGTTTATGTACATCATATGCAGACCATAAGAGGGATTTAGATTCTCCAGAATCTGACACACTCTTCTGGAGTGTCTGAACAGCTACAGTGTACTTATATCTAATAATAAATAAATAAATAAATAAATAAATAAATAAATAAATAAATAAATAAACATTTTTTTAAAAAAAGGATAAGAAAGAAAGAAAGACCAGGCAGGCCTGCCATCCTTATCACTGTCTGTCTGTCTGTCTGTCTGATCCCCTGGAATTGGAGATGGGCCACCTTTTAGGTGCTGGTAGTTGATCCCAGGTTCTCTGGAAGAGGAGACAATGCTGTTAATTGTTGAGTCCTTTCAGTGGCCCCACCTATTTATAATTTTTAGACGTATATGTGAGGCTGTGTTTATGTACATCATATTCAGACCATAAGAGGGATTTAGATTCTCTAGAATCTGACACCCTCTTCTGGAGTGTCTGAAGACGGCTACAGTGTACTTATATCTAATAAATAAATAAATAAATAAATAAATAAATAAATAAATAAATAAATAAATAAACAATTTTTAAAAAGTATAAGAAATAAAGAAAGACCAGGCAGGCCTGCCATCCTTATCTCTGTCTCTCTGTCTGTCTGTCTGTCTGTCTGATCCACTGGAACTGGAGATGGGCCACCATAAGGGGCTGGTAGTTTATCGCAGGTTCTCTGAAAGAGGAGACAATGCTGTTAATTGTTGAGCCCTCTCAGTGGCCCCACACATCTTTAAATTTTTAGAAGTATATGCGAGGCTGTGTTTATGTACCGAATATGCAGACCATAAGAGGGATTTAGATTCTCCAGAATCTGACACCCTCTTCTGGAGTGTCTGAAGACAGCTACAGTGTACATATATCTAATAAATACATACATAAATATATAAATAAACATTTTTTAAAAGGATAAGAAAAAAAGAAAGACCAGGCAGGCCTGCCATCCTTATCACTGTCTCTATGTCTGTCTGTCTGATCCCCTGGAACTGGAGATGGGCCACCATATAGTTGCTGGTAGTTGATCCCAGGTACTCTGGAAGAGGAGACAATGCTGTTAATTGTTGAGCTTTTAGAGTGGCCCCACCCTTCTTTAAATTTTTAGAAGTATATGTGAGGCTGTGTTTATGTACATCATATGCAGACCTTAAGAGGGATTTAGATTCTCCAGAATCTGACACCCTCTTCTGGAGTGTCTGAACAGCTACAGTGTACTGATATCTAATAAATAAATAAATAAATAAATAAATAAATAAATAAATAAACGAACATTTTTTTAAAAAAAGGATAAGAAAGAAAGAAAGACCAGGCAGGCCTGCCATCCTTATCACTGTCTGTCTGTCTGTCTGTCTGATCCCCTGGAACTGTAGATGGGCCACCTTTTAGGTGCTGGTAGTTGATCCCAGGTTCTCTGGAAGAGGAGACAATGCTGTTAATTGTTGAGTCCTTTCAGTGGCCCCACCTATTTATAATTTTTAGACGTATATGTGAGGCTGTGTTTATGTACATCATATTCAGACCATAAGAGGGATTTAGATTCTCTAGAATCTGACACCCTCTTCTGGAGTGTCTGAAGACGGCTACAGTGTACTTATATCTAATAAATAAATAAATAAATAAATAAATAAATAAATAAATAAATAAATAAATAAACAATTTTTAAAAAGTATAAGAAATAAAGAAAGACCAGGCAGGCCTGCCATCCTTATCTCTGTCTCTCTGTCTGTCTGTCTGTCTGTCTGATCCACTGGAACTGGAGATGGGCCACCATAAGGTGCTGGTAGTTTATCCCAGGTTCTCTGAAAGAGGAGACAATGCTGTTAATTGTTGAGCCCTCTCAGTGGCCCCACACATCTTTAAATTTTTAGAAGTATATGCGAGGCTGTGTTTATGTACCGAATATGCAGACCATAAGAGGGATTTAGATTCTCCAGAATCTGAAACCCTCTTCTGGAGTGTCTGAAGACAGCTACAGTGTACATATATCTAATAAATACATACATAAATATATAAATAAACATTTTTTAAAAGGATAAGAAAAAAAGAAAGACCAGGCAGGCCTGCCATCCTTATCACTGTCTCTATGTCTGTCTGTCTGATCCCCTGGAACTGGAGATGGGCCACCATATAGTTGCTGGTAGTTGATCCCAGGTACTCTGGAAGAGGAGACAATGCTGTTAATTGTTGAGCTTTTAGAGTGGCCCCACCCTTCTTTAAATTTTTAGAAGTATATGTGAGGCTGTGTTTATGTACATCATATGCAGACCATACGAGGGATTTAGATTCTCCAGAATCTGACACCCTCTTCTGGAGTGTCTGAACAGCTACAGTGTACTGATATCTAATAAATAAATAAATAAATAAATAAATAAATAAATAAATAAATAAATAAACGAACATTTTTTTAAAAAAATGATAAGAAAGAAAGAAAGACCAGGCAGGCCTGCCATCCTTATCACTGTCTGTCTGTCTGTCTGTCTGATCCCCTGGAACTGTAGATGGGCCACCTTTTAGGTGCTGGTAGTTGATCCCAGGTTCTCTGGAAGAGGAGACAATGCTGTTAATTGTTGAGTCCTTTCAGTGGCCCCACCTATTTATAATTTTTAGACGTATATGTGAGGCTGTGTTTATGTACATCATATTCAGACCATAAGAGGGATTTAGATTCTCTAGAATCTGACACCCTCTTCTGGAGTGTCTGAAGACGGCTACAGTGTACTTATATCTAATAAATAAATAAATAAATAAATAAATAAATAAATAAATAAATAAATAAATAAATAAACAATTTTTAAAAAGTATAAGAAATAAAGAAAGACCAGGCAGGCCTGCCATCCTTATCTCTGTCTCTCTGTCTGTCTGTCTGTCTGTCTGATCCACTGGAACTGGAGATGGGCCACCATAAGGTGCTGGTAGTTTATCCCAGGTTCTCTGAAAGAGGAGACAATGGTGTTAATTGTTGAGCCCTCTCAGTGGCCCCACACATCTTTAAATTTTTAGAAGTATATGCGAGGCTGTGTTTATGTACATCATATGCAGACCATAACAGGGATTTAGATTCTCCAGAATCTGACACCCTCTTCTGGAGTGTCTGAAAGCAGCTACAGTGTACATATATCTAATAAATACATAAATAAATATATAAATAAACATTTTTTTAAAAAGGATAAGAAAGAAAGAAAGACCAGGCAGGCCTGCCATCCTTATCACTGTCTGTATGTCACTCTGTCTGATCCCCTGGAACTGGAGATGGGCCACCATATAGTTGCTGGTAGTTGATCTCAGTACTCTGGAAGAGGAGACAATGCTGTTAATTGTTGAGCTTTTAGAGTGGCCCCACCCTTCTTTAAATTTTTAGAAGTATATGTGAGGCTGTGTTTATGTACATCATATGCATACCATAAGTGGGATTTAGATTCTCCAGAATATGACACCCTCTTCTGGAGTGTCTGAACAGCTACAGTGTACTTATATCTAATAATAAATAAATAAATAAATAAATAAATAAATAAATAAATAAATAAATAAATAAACATTTTTTTAAAAAAAGGATAAGAAAGAAAGACCAGGCAGGCCTGCCATCCTTATCACTGTCTGTCTCTCTGTCTGTCTGATCCCCTGGAACTGGAGATGGGCCACCTTTTAGGTGCTGGTAGTTGATCCCAGGTTCTCTGGAAGAGGAGACAATGCTGTTAATTGTTGAGTGCTTTCAGTGGCCCCACCTATTTATAATTTTTAGAAGTATATGTGAGGCTGTGTTTATGTACATCATATTCAGACCATAAGAGGGATTTAGATTCTCTAGAATCTGACACCCTCTTCTGGAGTGTCTGAAGACGGCTACAGTGTACTTATATCTAATAAATAAATAAATAAATAAATAAATAAATAAATAAACATTTTTTAAAAAGTATAAGAAATAAAGAAAGACCAGGCAGGCCTGCCATCCTTATCTCTGTCTCTCTGTCTGTCTGTCTGTCTGTCTGATCCACTGGAACTGGAGATGGGCCACCATAAGGTGCTGGTAGTTTATCCCAGGTTCTCTGAAAGAGGAGACAATGCTGTTACTTGTTGAGCCCTCTCATTGGCCCCACACATCTTTAAATTTTTAGAAGTATATGTGAGGCTGTGTTTATGTACATCATATGCAGACCATAAGAGGGATTTAGATTCTCCAGAATCTGACACCCTCTTCTGGGGTGTCTGAAGACAGCTACAGTGTACTTATATCTAATAAATACATAAATAAATATATAAATAAACATTTTTTTGAAAAGGATAAGAAAGAAAGAATGACCAGGCAGGCCTGCCATCCTTATCACTGTCTGTATGTCTGTCTGTCTGATCCCCTGGAACTGGAGATGGGCCACCATAAAGTTGCTGGTAGCTGATCCCAAGTACTCTGGAAGAGGAGACAATGCTGTTAATTGTTGAGCTTTTAGAGTGGCCCAACCCTTCTTTAAATTTTTAGAATTATATGTGAGGCTGTGTTTATGTACATCATATGCAGACCATAAGAGGGATTTAGATTCTCCGGAATCTGACACCCTCTTCTGGAGTGTCTGAACACCTACAGTGTACTTATATCTAATCATAAATAAATAAATAAATAAATAAATAAATAAATAAATAAATAAATAAATAAACATTTTTAAAAAAAAAGGATAAGAAAGAAAGAAAGACCAGGCAGGCCTGCCATCCTTATCACTGTCTGTCTGTCTGTCTGTCTGATCCCCTGGAACTGGAGATGGGCGACCTTTTAGGTGCTGGTAGTTGATCCCAGGTTCTCTGGAAGAGGAGACAATGCTGTTAATTGTTGAGTCCTTTCAGTGGCCCCACCTATTTATAATTTTTAGAAGTATATGTGAGGCTGTGTTTATGTACATCATATTCAGACCATAAGAGGGATTTAGATTCTCTAGAATCTGACACCCTCTTCTGGAGTGTCTGAAGACGGCTACAATGTACTTATATCTAATAAATAAATAAATAAATAAATAAATAAATAAATAAATAAATAAATAAACAATTTTTAAAAAGTATAAGAAATAAAGAAAGACCAGGCAGGCCTGCCATCCTTATCTCTGTCTCTCTGTCTGTCTGTCTGTCTGTCTGATCCACTGGAACTGGAGATGGGCCACCATAAGGTGCTGGTAGTTTATCCCAGGTTCTCTGAAAGAGGAGACAATGCTGTTAATTGTTGAGCCCTCTCAGTGGCCCCACACATCTTTAAATTTTTAGAAGTATATGCGAGGCTGTGTTTATGTACCGAATATGCAGACCATAAGAGGGATTTAGATTCTCCAGAATCTGACACCCTCTTCTGGAGTGTCTGAAGACAGCTACAGTGTACATATATCTAATAAATACATACATAAATATATGAATAAACATTTTTTAAAAGGATAAGAAAAAAAGAAAGACCAGGCAGGCCTGCCATCCTTATCACTGTCTCTATGTCTGTCTGTCTGATCCCCTGGAACTGGAGATGGGCCACCATATAGTTGCTGGTAGTTGATCCCAGGTACTCTGGAAGAGGAGACAATGCTGTTAATTGTTGAGCTTTTAGAGTGGCCCCACCCTTCTTTAAATTTTTAGAAGTATATGTGAGGCTGTGTTTATGTACATCATATGCAGACCATAAGAAGGATTTAGATTCTCCAGAATCTGACACCCTCTTCTGGAGTGTCTGAACAGCTAGAGTGTACTGATATCTAATAAATAAATAAATAAATAAATAAATAAATAAATAAATAAATAAACGAACATTTTTAAAAAAAAAGGATAAGAAAGAAAGAAAGACCAGGCAGGCCTGCCATCCTTATCACTGTCTGTCTGTCTGTCTGTCTGATCCCCTGGAACTGTAGATGGGCCACCTTTTAGGTGCTGGTAGTTGATCCCAGGTTCTCTGGAAGAGGAGACAATGCTGTTAATTGTTGAGTCCTTTCAGTGGCCCCACCTATTTATAATTTTTAGACGTATATGTGAGGCTGTGTTTATGTACATCATATTCAGACCATAAGAGGGATTTAGATTCTCTAGAATCTGACACCCTCTTCTGGAGTGTCTGAAGACGGCTACAGTGTACTTATATCTAATAAATAAATAAATAAATAAATAAATAAATAAATAAATAAACAATTTTTAAAAAGTATAAGAAATAAAGAAAGACCAGGCAGGCCTGCCATCCTTATCTCTGTCTCTCTGTCTGTCTGTCTGTCTGTCTGATCCACTGGAACTGGAGATGGGCCACAATAAGGTGCTGGTAGTTTATCCCAGGTTCTCTGAAAGAGGAGACAATGGTGTTAATTGTTGAGCCCTCTCAGTGGCCCCACACATCTTTAAATTTTTAGAAGTATATGCGAGGCTGTGTTTATGTACATCATATGCAGACCATAAGAGGGATTTAGATTCTCCAGAATCTGACACCCTCTTCTGGAGTGTCTGAAAGCAGCTACAGTGTACATATATCTAATAAATACATAAATAAATATATAAATAAACATTTTTTTAAAAAGGATAAGAAAGAAAGAAAGACCAGGCAGGCCTGCCATCCTTATCACTGTCTGTATGTCACTCTGTCTGATCCCCTGGAACTGGAGATGGGCCACCATATAGTTGCTGGTAGTTGATCTCAGGTACTCTGGAAGAGGAGACAATGCTGTTAATTGTTGAGCTTTTAGAGTGGCCCCACCCTTCTTTAAATTTTTAGAAGTATATGTGAGGCTGTGTTTATGTACATCATATGCATACCATAAGTGGGATTTAGATTCTCCAGAATATGACACCCTCTTCTGGAGTGTCTGAACAGCTACAGTGTACTTATATCTAATAATAAATAAATAAATAAATAAATAAATAAATAAATAAACATTTTTTAAAAAAAAGGATAAGAAAGAAAGCCCAGGCAGGCCTGCCATCCTTATCACTGTCTGTATGTCTGTCTGTCTGATCCCCTGGAACTGGAGATGGGCCACCATATAGTTGCTGGTAGCTGATCCCAAGTACTCTGGAAGAGGAGACAATGCTGTTAATTGTTGAGCTTTTAGAGTGGCCCAACCCTTCTTTAAATTTTTAGAATTATATGTGAGGCTGTGTTTATGTACATCATATGCAGACCATAAGAGGGATTTAGATTCTCCGGAATCTGACACCCTCTTCTGGAGTGTCTGAACAGCTACAGTGTACTTATATCTAATCATAAATAAATAAATAAATAAATAAATAAATAAATAAATAAATAAATAAATAAACATTTTAAAAAAAAAGGATAAGAAAGAAAGAAAGACCAGGCAGGCCTGCCATCCTTATCACTGTCTGTCTGTCTGTCTGTCTGATCCCCTGGAACTGGAGATGGGCCACCTTTTAGGTGCTGGTAGTTGATCCCAGGTTCTCTGGAAGAGGAGACAATGCTGTTAATTGTTGAGTCCTTTCAGTGGCCCCACCTATTTATAATTTTTAGAAGTATATGTGAGGCTGTGTTTATGTACATCATATTCAGACCATAAGAGGGATTTAGATTCTCTAGAATCTGACACCCTCTTCTGGAGTGTCTGAAGACGGCTACAATGTACTTATATCTAATAAATACATAAATAAATAAATAAATAAATAAATAAATAAATAAATAAACAATTTTTAAAAAGTATAAGAAATAAAGAAAGACCAGGCAGGCCTGCCATCCTTATCTCTGTCTCTCTGTCTGTCTGTCTGTCTGTCTGATCCACTGGAACTGGAGATGGGCCACCATAAGGTGCTGGTAGTTTATCCCAGGTTCTCTGAAAGAGGAGACAATGCTGTTAATTGTTGAGCCCTCTCAGTGGCCCCACACATCTTTAAATTTTTAGAAGTATATGCGAGGCTGTGTTTATGTACCGAATATGCAGACCATAAGAGGGATTTAGATTCTCCAGAATCTGACACCCTCTTCTGGAGTGTCTGAAGACAGCTACAGTGTACATATATTTAATAAATACATATATAAAAATATAAAAAAACATTTTTTAAAAGGATAAGAAAAAAAGAAAGACCAGGCAGGCCTGCCATCCTTATCACTGTCTCTATGTCTGTCTGTCTGATCCCCTGGAACTGGAGATGGGCCACCATATAGTTGCTGGTAGTTGATCCCAGGTACTCTGGAAGAGGAGACAATGCTGTTAATTGTTGAGCTTTTAGAGTGGCCCCACCCTTCTTTAAATTTTTAGAAGTATATGTGAGGCTGTGTTTATGTACATCATATGCAGACCATAAGAGGGATTTAGATTCTCCAGAATCTGACACCCTCTTCTGGAGTGTCTGAACAGCTACAGTGTACTGATATCTAATAAATAAATAAATAAATAAATAAATAAATAAATAAATAAATAAATAAACGAACATTTTTTTAAAAAAAGGATAAGAAAGAAAGAAAGACCAGGCAGGCCTGCCATCCTTATCACTGTCTGTCTGTCTGTCTGTCTGATCCCCTGGAACTGTAGATGGGCCAACTTTTAGGTGCTGGTAGTTGATCCCAGTTCTCTGGAAGAGGAGACAATGCTGTTAATTGTTGAGTCCGGTCAGTGGCCCCACCTATTTATAATTTTTAGACGTATATGTGAGGCTGTGTTTATGTACATCATATTCAGACCATAAGAGGGATTTAGATTCTCTAGAATCTGACACCCTCTTCTGGAGTGTCTGAAGACGGCTACAGTGTACTTATATCTAATAAATAAATAAATAAATAAATAAATAAATAAATAAATAAACAATTTTTAAAAAGTATAAGAAATAAAGAAAGACCAGGCAGGCCTGCCATCCTTATCTCTGTCTCTCTGTCTGTCTGTCTGTCTGTCTGATCCACTGGAACTAGAGATGGGCCACCATAAGGTGCTGGTAGTTTATCCCAGGTTCTCTGAAAGAGGAGACAATGCTGTTAATTGTTGAGCCCTCTCAGTGGCCCCACACATCTTTAAATTTTTAGAAGTATATGCGAGGCTGTGTTTATGTACATCATATGCAGACCATAACAGGGATTTAGATTCTCCAGAATCTGACACCCTCTTCTGGAGTGTCTGAAAGCAGCTACAGTGTACATATATCTAATAAATACATAAATAAATATATAAATAAACATTTTTTTAAAAAGGATAAGAAAGAAAGAAAGACCAGGCAGGCCTGCCATCCTTATCACTGTCTGTATGTCTCTCTGTCTGATCCCCTGGAACTGGAGATGGGCCACCATATAGTTGCTGGTAGTTGATCCCAAGTACTCTGGAAGAGGAGACAATGCTGTTAATTGTTGAGCTTTTAGAGTGGCCCAACCCTTCTTTAAATTTTTAGAATTATATGTGAGGCTGTGTTTATGTACATCATATGCAGACCATAAGAGGGATTTAGATTCTCCAGAATCTGACACCCTCTTCTGGAGTGTCTGAACAGCTACAGTGTACTTATATCTAATAATAAATAAATAAATAAATAAATAAATAAATAAATAAATAAACATTTTTTTAAAAAAAGGATAAGAAAGAAAGAAAGACCAGGCAGGCCTGCCATCCTTATCACTGTCTGTCTGTCTGTCTGTCTGATCCCCTGGAACTGGAGATGGGCCACCTTTTAGGTGCTGGTAGTTGATCCCAAGTTCTCTGGAAGAGGAGACAATGCTGTTAATTGTTGAGTCCTTTCAGTGGCCCCACCTATTTATAATTTTTAGAAGTATATGTGAGGCTGTGTTTATGTACATCATATTCAGACCATAAGAGGGATTTAGATTCTCTAGAATCTGACACCCTCTTCTGGAGTGTCTGAAGACGGCTACAATGTACTTATATCTAATCATAAATAAATAAATAAATAAATAAATAAATAAATAAATAAATAAATAAATAAACATTTTTTAAAAAAAAAGGATAAGAAAGAAAGAAAGAGCAGGCAGGCCTGCCATCCTTATCACTGTCTGTCTGTCTGTCTGTCTGATCCCCTGGAACTGGAGATGGGCCACCTTTTAGGTGCTGGTAGTTGATCCCAGGTTCTCTGGAAGAGGAGACAATGCTGTTAATTGTTGAGTCCTTTCAGTGGCCCCACCTATTTATAATTTTTAGAAGTATATGTGAGGCTGTGTTTATGTACATCATATTCAGACCATAAGAGGGATTTAGATTCTCTAGAATCTGACACCCTCTTCTGGAGTGTCTGAAGACGGCTACAATGTACTTATATCTAATAAATACATAAATAAATAAATAAATAAATAAATAAATAAATAAATAAACAATTTTTAAAAAGTATAAGAAATAAAGAAAGACCAGGCAGGCCTGCCATCCTTATCTCTGTCTCTCTGTCTGTCTGTCTGTCTGTCTGATCCACTGGAACTGGAGATGGGCCACCATAAGGTGCTGGTAGTTTATCCCAGGTTCTCTGAAAGAGGAGACAATGCTGTTAATTGTTGAGCCCTCTCAGTGGCCCCACACATCTTTAAATTTTTAGAAGTATATGCGAGGCTGTGTTTATGTACCGAATATGCAGACCATAAGAGGGATTTAGATTCTCCAGAATCTGACACCCTCTTCTGGAGTGTCTGAAGACAGCTACAGTGTACATATATCTAATAAATACATACATAAATATATGAATAAACATTTTTTAAAAGGATAAGAAAAAAAGAAAGACCAGGCAGGCCTGCCATCCTTATCACTGTCTCTATGTCTGTCTGTCTGATCCCCTGGAACTGGAGATGGGCCACCATATAGTTGCTGGTAGTTGATCCCAGGTACTCTGGAAGAGGAGACAATGCTGTTAATTGTTGAGCTTTTAGAGTGGCCTCACCCTTCTTTAAATTTTTAGAAGTATATGTGAGGCTGTGTTTATGTACATCATATGCAGACCATAAGAAGGATTTAGATTCTCCAGAATCTGACACCCTCTTCTGGAGTGTCTGAACAGCTAGAGTGTACTGATATCTAATAAATAAATAAATAAATAAATAAATAAATAAATAAATAAATAAATAAATAAACGAATATTTTTAAAAAAAAAGGATAAGAAAGAAAGATAGACCAGGCAGGCCTGCCATCCTTATCACTGTCTGTCTGTCTGTCTGTCTGATCCCCTGGAACTGTAGATGGGCCACCTTTTAGGTGCTGGTAGTTGATCCCAGGTTCTCTGGAAGAGGAGACAATGCTGTTAATTGTTGAGTCCTTTCAGTGGCCCCACCTATTTATAATTTTTAGACGTATATGTGAGGCTGTGTTTATGTACATCATATTCAGACCATAAGAGGGATTTAGATTCTCTAGAATCTGACACCCTCTTCTGGAGTGTCTGAAGACGGCTACAGTGTACTTATATCTAATAAATAAATAAATAAATAAATAAATAAATAAATAAATAAATAAATAAACAATTTTTAAAAAGTATAAGAAATAAAGAAAGACCAGGCAGGCCTGCCATCCTTATCTCTGTCTCTCTGTCTGTCTGTCTGTCTGTCTGTCTGATCCACTGGAACTGGAGATGGGCCACCATAAGGTGCTGTTAGTTTATCCCAGGTTCTCTGAAAGAGGAGACAATGGTGTTAATTGTTGAGCCCTCTCAGTGGCCCCACACATCTTTAAATTTTTAGAAGTATATGCGAGGCTGTGTTTATGTACATCATATGCAGACCATAAGAGGGATTTAGATTCTCCAGAATCTGACACCCTCTTCTGGAGTGTCTGAAAGCAGCTACAGTGTACATATATCTAATAAATACATAAATAAATATATAAATAACCATTTTTTAAAAAAGGATAAGAAAGAAAGAAAGACCAGGCAGGCCTGCCATCCTTATCACTGTCTGTATGTCACTCTGTCTGATCCCCTGGAACTGGAGATGGGCCACCATATAGTTGCTGGTAGTTGATCTCAGGTACTCTGGAAGAGGAGACAATGCTGTTAATTGTTGAGCTTTTAGAGTGGACCAACCCTTCTTTAAATTTTTAGAATTATATGTGAGGCTGTGTTTATGTACATCATATGCAGACCATAAGAGGGATTTAGATTCTCCGGAATCTGACACCCTCTTCTGGAGTGTCTGAACAGCTACAGTGTACTTATATCTAATAATAAATAAATAAATAAATAAATAAATAAATAAATAAATAAATAAATAAACATTTTTTAAAAAAAAGGATAAGAAAGAAAGACCAGGCAGGCCTGCCATCCTTATCACTGTCTGTATGTCTGTCTGTCTGATCCCCTGGAACTGGAGATGGGCCACCATATAGTTGCTGGTAGCTGATCCCAAGTACTCTGGAAGAGGAGACAATGCTGTTAATTGTTGAGCTTTTAGAGTGGCCCAACCCTTCTTTAAATTTTTAGAATTATATGTGAGGCTGTGTTTATGTACATCATATGCAGACCATAAGAGGGATTTAGATTCTCCGGAATCTGACACCCTCTTCTGGAGTGTCTGAACAGCTACAGTGTACTTATATCTAATCATAAATAAATAAATAAATAAATAAATAAATAAATAAATAAATAAATAAACATTTTAAAAAAAAAGGATAAGAAAGAAAGAAAGACCAGGCAGGCCTGCCATCCTTATCACTGTCTGTCTGTCTGTCTGTCTGTCTGATCCCCTGGAACTGGAGATGGGCCACCTTTTAGGTGCTGGTAGTTGATCCCAGGTTCTCTGGAAGAGGAGACAATGCTGTTAATTGTTGAGTCCTTTCAGTGGCCCCACCTATTTATAATTTTTAGAAGTATATGTGAGGCTGTGTTTATGTACATCATATTCAGACCATAAGAGGGATTTAGATTCTCTAGAATCTGACACCCTCTTCTGGAGTGTCTGAAGACGGCTACAATGTACTTATATCTAATAAATACATAAATAAATAAATAAATAAATAAATAAATAAATAAACAATTTTTAAAAAGTATAAGAAATAAAGAAAGACCAGGCAGGCCTGCCATCCTTATTTCTGTCTCTCTGTCTGTCTGTCTGTCTGTCTGATCCACTGGAACTGGAGATGGGCCACCATAAGGTGCTGGTAGTTTATCCCAGGTTCTCTGAAAGAGGAGACAATGCTGTTAATTGTTGAGCCCTCTCAGTGGCCCCACACATCTTTAAATTTTTAGAAGTATATGCGAGGCTGTGTTTATGTACCGAATATGCAGACCATAAGAGGGATTTAGATTCTCCAGAATCTGACACCCTCTTCTGGAGTGTCTGAAGACAGCTACAGTGTACATATATTTAATAAATACATACATAAATATATAAATAAACATTTTTTAAAAGGATAAGAAAAAAAGAAAGACCAGGCAGGCCTGCCATCCTTATCACTGTCTCTATGTCTGTCTGTCTGATCCCCTGGAACTGGAGATGGGCCACCATATAGTTGCTGGTAGTTGATCCCAGGTACTCTGGAAGAGGAGACAATGCTGTTAATTGTTGAGCTTTTAGAGTGGCCCCACCCTTCTTTAAATTTTTAGAAGTATATGTGAGGCTGTGTTTATGTACATCATATGCAGACCATAAGAGGGATTTAGATTCTCCAGAATCTGACACCCTCTTCTGGAGTGTCTGAACAGCTACAGTGTACTGATATCTAATAAATAAATAAATAAATAAATAAATAAATAAATAAATAAATAAACGAACATTTTTTTAAAAAAAGGATAAGAAAGAAAGAAAGACCAGGCAGGCCTGCCATCCTTATCACTGTCTGTCTGTCTGTCTGTCTGATCCCCTGGAACTGTAGATGGGCCAACTTTTAGGTGCTGGTAGTTGATCCCAGTTCTCTGGAAGAGGAGACAATGCTGTTAATTGTTGAGTCCGGTCAGTGGCCCCACCTATTTATAATTTTTAGACGTATATGTGAGGCTGTGTTTATGTACATCATATTCAGACCATAAGAGGGATTTAGATTCTCTAGAATCTGACACCCTCTTCTGGAGTGTCTGAAGACGGCTACAGTGTACTTATATCTAATAAATAAATAAATAAATAAATAAATAAATAAATAAATAAACAATTTTTAAAAAGTATAAGAAATAAAGAAAGACCAGGCAGGCCTGCCATCCTTATCTCTGTCTCTCTGTCTGTCTGTCTGTCTGTCTGATCCACTGGAACTAGAGATGGGCCACCATAAGGTGCTGGTAGTTTATCCCAGGTTCTCTGAAAGAGGAGACAATGCTGTTAATTGTTGAGCCCTCTCAGTGGCCCCACACATCTTTAAATTTTTAGAAGTATATGCGAGGCTGTGTTTATGTACATCATATGCAGACCATAACAGGGATTTAGATTCTCCAGAATCTGACACCCTCTTCTGGAGTGTCTGAAAGCAGCTACAGTGTACATATATCTAATAAATACATAAATAAATATATAAATAAACATTTTTTTAAAAAGGATAAGAAAGAAAGAAAGACCAGGCAGGCCTGCCATCCTTATCACTGTCTGTATGTCACTCTGTCTGATCCCCTGGAACTGGAGATGGGCCACCATATAGTTGCTGGTAGTTGATCTCAGGTACTCTGGAAGAGGAGACAATGCTGTTAATTGTTGAGCTTTTAAAGTGGCCCCACCCTTCTTTAAATTTTTAGAAGTATATGTGAGGCTGTGTTTATGTACATCATATGCATACCATAAGTGGGATTTAGATTCTCCAGAATATGACACCCTCTTCTGGAGTGTCTGAACAGCTACAGTGTACTTATATCTAATAATAAATAAATGAATAAATAAATAAATAAATAAATAAATAAATAAATAAACATTTTTTAAAAAAAAAGGATAAGAAAGAAAGACCAGGCAGGCCTGCCATTCTTATCACTGTCTGTATGTCTGTCTGTCTGATCCCCTGGAACTGGAGATGGGCCACCATATAGTTGCTGGTAGCTGATCCCAAGTACTCTGGAAGAGGAGACAATGCTGTTAATTGTTGAGCTTTTAGAGTGGCCCAACCCTTATTTAAATTTTTAGAATTATATGTGAGGCTGTGTTTATGTACATCATATGCAGACCATAAGAGGGATTTAGATTCTCCGGAATCTGACACCCTCTTCTGGAGTGTCTGAACAGCTACAGTGTACTTATATCTAATCATAAATAAATAAATAAATAAATAAATAAATAAATAAATAAATAAACATTTAAAAAAAAAAAAGCATAAGAAAGAAAGAAAGAGCAGGCAGGCCTGCCATCCTTATCACTGTCTGTCTGTCTGTCTGTCTGATCCCCTGGAACTGGAGATGGGCCACCTTTTAGGTGCTGGTAGTTGATCCCAGGTTCTCTGGAAGAGGAGACAATGCTGTTAATTGTTGAGTCCTTTCAGTGGCCCCACCTATTTATAATTTTTAGAAGTATATGTGAGGCTGTGTTTATGTACATCATATTCAGACCATAAGAGGGATTTAGATTCTCTAGAATCTGACACCCTCTTCTGGAGTGTCTGAAGACGGCTACAATGTACTTATATCTAATAAATACATAAATAAATAAATAAATAAATAAATAAATAAATAAATAAATAAATAAATAAATAAACAATTTTTAAAAAGTATAAGAAATAAAGAAAGACCAGGCAGGCCTGCCATCCTTATCTCTGTCTCTCTGTCTGTCTGTCTGTCTGTCTGATCCACTGGAACTGGAGATGGGCCACCATAAGGTGCTGGTAGTTTATCCCAGGTTCTCTGAAAGAGGAGACAATGCTGTTAATTGTTGAGCCCTCTCAGTGGCCCCACACATCTTTAAATTTTTAGAAGTATATGCGAGGCTGTGTTTATGTACCGAATATGCAGACCATAAGAGGGATTTAGATTCTCCAGAATCTGACACCCTCTTCTGGAGTGTCTGAAGACAGCTACAGTGTACATATATCTAATAAATACATACATAAATATGTAAATAAACATTTTTTAAAAGGATAAGAAAAAAAGAAAGACCAGGCAGGCCTGCCATCCTTATCACTGTCTCTATGTCTGTCTGTCTGATCCCCTGGAACTGGAGATGGGCCACCATATAGTTGCTGGTAGTTGATCCCAGGTACTCTGGAAGAGGAGACAATGCTGTTAATTGTTGAGCTTTTAGAGTGGCCCCACCCTTCTTTAAATTTTTAGAAGTATATGTGAGGCTGTGTTTATGTACATCATATGCAGACCATAAGAGGGATTTAGATTCTCCAGAATCTGACACCCTCTTCTGGAGTGTCTGAACAGCTACAGTGTACTGATATCTAATAAATAAATAAATAAATAAATAAATAAATAAATAAATAAATAAATAAACGAACATTTTTTTTAAAAAAAGGATAAGAAAGAAAGAAAGACCAGGCAGGCCTGCCATCCTTATCACTGTCACTCTGTCTGTCTGTCTGTCTGTCTGATCCACTGGAACTAGAGATGGGCCACCATAAGGTGCTGGTAGTTTATCCCAGGTTCTCTGAAAGAGGAGACAATGGTGTTAATTGTTGAGCCCTCTCAGTGGCCCCACACATCTTTAAATTTTTAGAAGTATATGCGAGGCTGTGTTTATGTACATCATATGCAGACCATAAGAGGGATTTAGATTCTCCAGAATCTGACACCCTCTTCTGGAGTGTCTGAAGACAGCTACAGTGTACATATATCTAATAAATACATACATAAATATGTAAATAAACATTTTTTAAAAGGATAAGAAATAAAGAAAGACCAGGCAGGCCTGCCATCCTTATCACTGTCTCTATGTCTGTCTGTCTGATCCCCTGGAACTGGAGATGGGCCACCATATAGTTGCTGGTAGTTGATCCCAGGTACTCTGGAAGAGGAGACAATGCTGTTAATTGTTGAGCTTTTAGAGTGGCCCCACCCTTCTTTAAATTTTTAGAAGTATATGTGAGGCTGTGTTTATGTACATCATATGCAGACCATAAGAGGGATTTAGATTCTCCAGAATCTGACACCCTCTTCTGGAGTGTCTGAACAGCTACAGTGTACTGATATCTAATAAATAAATAAATAAATAAATAAATAAATAAATAAATAAATAAATAAACGAACATTTTTTTTAAAAAAAGGATAAGAAAGAAAGAAAGACCAGGCAGGCCTGCCATCCTTATCACTGTCACTCTGTCTGTCTGTCTGTCTGTCTGATCCACTGGAACTAGAGATGGGCCACCATAAGGTGCTGGTAGTTTATCCCAGGTTCTCTGAAAGAGGAGACAATGGTGTTAATTGTTGAGCCCTCTCAGTGGCCCCACACATCTTTAAATTTTTAGAAGTATATGCGAGGCTGTGTTTATGTACATCATATGCAGACCATAACAGGGATTTAGATTCTCCAGAATCTGACACCCTCTTCTGGACTGTCTGAAAGCAGCTACAGTGTACATATATCTAATAAATACATAAATAAATATATAAATAAACATTTTTTTAAAAAGGATAAGAAAGAAAGAAAGACCAGGCAGGCCTGCCATCCTTATCACTGTCTGTATGTCACTCTGTCTGATCCCCTGGAACTGGAGATGGGCCACCATATAGTTGCTGGTAGTTGATCTCAGGTACTCTGGAAGAGGAGACAATGCTGTTAATTGTTGAGCTTTTAGAGTGGCCCCACCCTTCTTTAAATTTTTAGAAGTATATGTGAGGCTGTGTTTATGTACATCATATGCATACCATAAGTGGGATTTAGATTCTCCAGAATATGACACCCTCTTCTGGAGTGTCTGAACAGCTACAGTGTACTTATATCTAATAATAAATAAATAAATAAATAAATAAATAAATAAATAAATAAACATTTTTTAAAAAAAAGGATAAGAAAGAAAGACCAGGCAGGCCTGCCATCCTTATCACTGTCTGTCTCTCTGTCTGTCTGATCCCCTGGAACTGGAGATGGGCCACCTTTTAGGTGCTGGTAGTTGATCCCAGGTTCTCTGGAAGAGGAGACAATGCTGTTAATTGTTGAGTGCTTTCAGTGGCCCCACCTATTTATAATTTTTAGAAGTATATGTGAGGCTGTGTTTATGTACATCATATTCAGACCATAAGAGGGATTTAGATTCTCTAGAATCTGACACCCTCTTCTGGAGTGTCTGAAGATGGCTACAGTGTACTTATATCTAATAAATAAATAAAGAAAGAAAGAAATAAACACTTTTTAAAAAGTATAAGAAATAAAGAAAGACCAGGCAGGCCTGCCATCCTTATCTCTGTCTCTCTGTCTGTCTGTCTGTCTGTCTGATCCACTGGAACTGGAGATGGGCCACCATAAGGTGCTGGTAGTTTATCCCAGGTTCTCTGAAAGAGGAGACAATGCTGTTAATTGTTGAGCCCTCTCAGTGGCCCCACACATCTTTAAATATTTAGAAGTATATGCGAGGCTGTGTTTATGTACATCATATGCAGACCATAAGAGGGATTTAGATTCTCCAGAATCTGACACCCTCTTCTGGGGTGTCTGAAGACAGCTACAGTGTACTTATATCTAATAAATACATAAATAAATATATAAATAAACATTTTTTTGAAAAGGATAAGAAAGAAAGAATGACCAGGCAGGCCTGCCATCCTTATCACTGTCTGTATATCTTTCTGTCTGATCCCCTGGAACTGGAGATGGGCCACCATATAGTCGCTGGTAGCTGATCCCAAGTACTCTGGAAGAGGAGACAATGCTGTTAATTGTTGAGCTTTTAGAGTGGCCCAACCCTTCTTTAAATTTTTAGAATTATATGTGAGGCTGTGTTTATGTACATCATATGCAGACCATAAGAGGGATTTAGATTCTCCAGAATCTGACACCCTCTTCTGGAGTGTCTGAACAGCTACAGTGTACTTATATCTAATAATAAATAAATAAATAAATAAATAAATAAATAAATAAATAAATAAATAAACATTTTTTAAAAAAAAGGATAAGAAAGAAAGAAAGACCAGGCAGGCCTGCCATCCTTATCACTGTCTGTCTGTCTGTCTGTCTGATCCCCTGGAACTGGAGATGGGCCACCTTTTAGGTGCTGGTAGTTGATCCCAGGTTCTCTGGAAGAGGAGACAATGCTGTTAATTGTTGAGTCCTTTCAGTGGCCCCACCTATTTATAATTTTTAGAAGTATATGTGAGGCTGTGTTTATGTACATCATATTCAGACCATAAGAGGGATTTAGATTCTCTAGAATCTGACACCCTCTTCTGGAGTATCTGAAGACGGCTACAGTGTACTTATATCTAATAAATACATAAATAAATAAATAAATAAATAAACAATTTTTAAAAAGTATAAGAAATAAAGAAAGACCAGGCAGGCCTGCCATCCTTATCTCTGTCTCTCTGTCTGTCTGTCTGTCTGTCTGATCCACTGGAACTGGAGATGGGCCACCATAAGGTGCTGGTAGTTTATCCCAGGTTCTCTGAAAGAGGAGACAATGCTGTTAATTGTTGAGCCCTCTCAGTGGCCCCACACATCTTTAAATTTTTAGAAGTATATGCGAGGCTGTGTTTATGTACATCATATGCAGACCATAAGAGGGATTTAGATTCTCCAGAATCTGACACCCTCTTCTGGAGTGTCTGAAAGCAGCTACAGTGTACATATATCTAATAAATACATAAATAAATATATAAATAAACATTTTTTTAAAAAGGATAAGAAAGAAAGAAAGACCAGGCATGCCTGCCATCCTTATCACTGTCTGTATGTCTCTCTGTCTGATCCCCTGGAACTGGAGATGGGCCACCATATAGTTGCTGGTAGTTGATCCCAGGTACTCTGGAAGAGGAGACAATGCTGTTAATTGTTGAGCTTTTAGAGTGGCCCCACCCTTCTTTAAATTTTTAGAAGTATATGTGAGGCTGTGTTTATGTACATCATATGCATACCATAAGTGGGATTTAGATTCTCCAGAATATGACACTCTCTTCTGGAGTGTCTGAACAGCTACAGTGTACTTATATCAAATAATAAATAAATAAATAAATAAATAAATAAATAAATAAATAAATAAATAAATAAACATTTTTTTAAAAAAAGGATAAGAAAGAAAGACCAGGCAGGCCTGCCATCCTTATCACTGGCTATCTCTCTGTCTGTCTGATCCCCTGGAACTGGAGATGGGCCACCTTTTAGGTGCTGGTAGTTGATCCCAGGTTCTCTGGAAGAGGAGACAATGCTGTTAATTGTTGAGTGCTTTCAGTGGCCCCACCTATTTATAATTTTTAGAAGTATATGTGAGGCTGTGTTTATGTACATCATATTCAGACCATAAGAGGGATTTAGATTCTCTAGAATCTGACACCCTCTTCTGGAGTGTCTGAAGACGGCTACAGTGTACTTATATCTAATAAATAAATAAATAAATAAATAAATAAATAAATAAATAAATAAATAAACAATTTTTAAAAAGTATAAGAAATAAAGAAAGACCAGGCAGGCCTGCCATCCTTATCTCTGTCTCTCTGTCTGTCTGTCTGTCTGTCTGATCCACTGGAACTGGAGATGGGCCACCATAAGGTGCTGGTAGTTTATCCCAGGTTCACTGAAAGAGGAGACAATGCTGTTACTTGTTGAGCCCTCTCATTGGCCCCACACATCTTTAAATTTTTAGAAGTATATGTGAGGCTGTGTTTATGTACATCATATGCAGACCATAAGAGGGATTTAGTTTCTCCAGAATCTGACACCCTCTTCTGGGGTGTCTGAAGACAGCTACAGTGTACTTATATCTAATAAATACATAAATAAATATATAAATAAACATTTTTTTGAAAAGGATAAGAACGAAAGAATGACCAGGCAGGCCTGCCATCCTTATCTCTGTCTCTCTGTCTGTCTGTCTGTCTGTCTGATCCACTGGAACTGGAGATGGGCCACCATAAGGTGCTGGTATTTTATCCCAGGTTTACTGAAAGAGGAGACAATGCTGTTAATTGCTGAGCCCTTTCAGTGGCCCCCCCACCTTTATATTTTAAGAAGTAAATGTGAGGCTGTGTTTATGTACATCATATGCAGACCATAAGTGGGATTTAGATTCTCCAGAATCTGACACCTTCTTCTGGAGTGTCTGAAGACGGCTACAGTGTACTTATATCTAATAAAAATATAAATAAATAAATAAACATTTTTTTAAAAAGGATAAGAAAGAAAGAAAGACCAGGCAGGCCTGCCATCCTTATCTCTGTCAGTCTGTCTGTCTGTCTGATCCCCTGGAACTGGAGATGGGCCACCATATAGTTGCTGGTAGTTGATCCCAGGTACTCTGGAAGAGGAGACAATGCTGTTAATTGTTGAGCTTTTAGAGTGGCCCCACCCTTCTTTAATTTTTAGAAGTATATGTGAGGCTGTGTTTATGTACATCATATGCAGACCATAAGAGGGATTTAGATTCTCCAGAATCTGACACCCTCTTCTGGAGTGTCTGAACAGCTACAGTGTACTTATATCTAATAATAAATAAATAAATAAATAAATAAATAAATAAATAAACATTTTTTAAAAAGTATAAGAAATAAAGAAAGACCAGGCAGACCTGCCATCCTTATCTCTGTCTCTCTGTCTGTCTGTCTGTCTGTCTGATCCACTGGAACTGGAGATGGGCCACCATAAGGTGCTGGTAGTTTATCCCAGGTTTTCTGAAAGAGGAGACAATGCTGTTAATTGTTGAGCCCTCTCAGTGGCCCCACACATCTTTAAATTTTTAGAAGTATATGTGAGGCTTTGTTTATGTACATCATATACAGACCATAAGAGGGATTTAGATTCTCCAGAATCTGACACCCTCTTCTGGAGTGTCTGAAGACAGCCTCAGTGTACTTATATCTAATAAATACATAAATAAATATATAAATAAACATTTTTTTAAAAAGGATAAGAAAGAAAGAAAGACCAGGCAGGCCTGCCATCCTTATCACTGTCTGTATGTCTGTCTGTCTGATCCTCTGGAACTGGAGATGGGCCACCATATAGTTGCTGGTAGTTGATCCCAGGTACTCTGGAAGAGGAGACAATGCTCTTAATTGTTGAGCCCTTTCAGTGGCCCCAACCATCTTTAAATTTTTAGAAGTATATGTGAGGCTGTGTTTATGTACATCATATGCAGACCATAAGAGGGATATAGATTCTCCAGAATCTGACACCCTTTTCTGGAGAGTCTGAAGACAGCTACAGTGTACTTATATCTAATAAATAAATAAATAAATAAATAAATAAATAAATAAATAAATAAATAAACATTTTTTAAAAGTATAAGAAAGAAAGAAAGACCAGGCAGGCCTCCATCCTTATCTCTGTCTGTCTGTCTGTCTGTCTGATACCCTGGAACTGGAGATGGGCCACCATATAGTTGCTGGTAGTTTATCCAAGGTTCTCTGGAAGAGGAGACAATGCTGTTAATTGTTGAGCCCTTTCAGTGGCCCCACCCATCTTTAAATATTTAGAAGTATATGCAAGGCTGTGTTTATGTACCGAATATGCAGACCATAAGAGGGATTTAGATTCTCCAGAATCTGACACCCTCTTTTGGAGTGTCTGAAGACAGCTACAGTGTACTTATATCTAATAAATTCATAAATAAACAAATAAACATTTTTAAAAAAGGATAATAAAGAAAGAGAGACCAGGCAGGCCTGCCATCCTTGTCTGTCTGTCTGTCTGTCTGATCCCCTGGAACTGGAGATGGGCCACCATATAATTGCTGGTAGTTGATCCCAGGTTCTCTGGAAGAGGAATCAGTGCTGTTAATTGTTGAGCCCTTTCAGTGGCCCCACCCATCTTTAAATTTTTAGAAGTATAGGTGAGGCTGTGTTCATATACATCATATGCAGACCATAAGAGGGATATAGATTCTCTAGAATCTGACACCCTCTTCGGGCGTGTTTGAAGACAGCTACAGTGTACTTATATCTAATAAATACATACTTAAATTAATAAACATTTTTTAAAAGGATAAGAAAGAAGGAAAGACAAGGTAGGCCTGCCATCCTTAACTCTATCTGTCTGTATGTCTGTCTGTCTGTCTGATCCCCTGGAACTGGAGATGGGCCACCATATAGTTGCTGGTAGTTGATCCCAGGTTCTCTATAAGAGGAGACAATGCTGTTAATTGTTGATCCCTTTCATTGGACCCACACATCTTTAAATTTTTAGATGTAAATGTGAGGCTGTGTTTATGTACATCATATGCAGACCATAAGAGGGATATAGATTCTCCAGAATCTGACACCCTATTCTGGAGTGTCTGAAGACAGCTACAGTGTAAGTATATCTAATAAATACATAAATAAATAAATAAATAAATAAATAAATAAATAAACAAACATTTTTTAAAAGGGATAAGAAAGAAAGAAAAACCAGGCAGGCCTGCCATCCTTGTCTGTCTTTCTCTCTGTCTGTCTGTCTTGCCTAGCCCCTTGAGTAGCCTAGCCTAGTCCCTTGCCTTGACTAGCCCAGCCCCTTGCCTAGCCTAGCCCAGCCCTGCCTTGCCTAGCCCTGCCTATCCCTGTCTTTAACCAGGCTGGCCTCGAACTCAGAAACTGACTGCCTCTGCCTCCAGAGTGCTCTCATTAAGAGCTCGAGCCACCACTGACTGTTGGGTTTTCTAAGTCTTACATAGGTATGGTCTGTTTCTCAGCTGTGAAACCCTAGTTAACACATGTAGTCTGTCCTAGGTCAGCCATAGCTACAGACTGAGGCCTTTTCTAAAACAAAACAAAAGAAAACAAAAAATAGAAATAATAAAATAAATAAATTAAGCAACCACATGATATCTTTTCTTTCTTTCAATGATACTCAGAGCTTGAAGCAGTTCACCCATGAGACCTCAGCTCCGGACATTGAGGCTCTTTCCCTAACAAGTATTATGGCTGAACCTGAGGGGTTCTACTGCTGATTTGTGTCCCCCACTTTAAAAAAATAGTTGTTTTCAAAGGCTGCAGGTTCTTAGCCCTGTTCCTTGTTACAGTTGAGTCACAGCCCTGAAAGTTCAGTGGTAGTTAAAGGCACTGAGAAGGGCTTCCTATAGACATCAAAGACCAAGTCTTTGTTTTTAAAAAGTTAATCTGGATTCCCCCACACCCTGGCATCCTTAGAATTCCTAGAAAGGAAGGCAGGGACCTGGGCAGAAGGGAGCAAGGCTACTGGTGTTTGTAAGTGGTAACAGAAAGCTTTCTCTTGTTGGTACCCTACCCCAAGTTACACTGTCACTTCTTTTTCCTAGTTGTTGTTTTGTCGGTTTGTATTCTCAACATAGACCCTTTTCCTTCCTAACCTTGGCTGTCCTGAACCTTACTGTCCTTGAACTCAGTGATTTGCCTGTCTTGCTGGGATGAAACTGTGAGCTACCATCCAGAAGGAAGCACCCTGCTGAGGTTAGATTGGGGTCTCTTCATTTTCCTCTATGAACATGCATATGGCAGGCCTGATCATTCTTTTTTACTTTTCCTTTTCTTTTTAAAGATTTATTTATTTATTATATTTAAGTATGCTGTAGCTATCTTCAGACAGTCCAGAAGAGGGTGTCAGATTCTGAAGAATCTAAATCATTCTTATTGTCTGCATATGATGTATATAAACACAGCCTCACATATACTCAAAAAAAAAAAAAAAAGAAAGATGTGGCTACAGAGAGGGCTCAACAATTAAGAGCATTGTCTCCTCTTCCAGAGAACCTGGGCTCAATTACCAGTATTATATATGGTGGCCCATCTCCAGTTCCAGGGGATCTAATACTCTGTTCTGGAGTCTGTGGGCACAGCATACACATGCAAAACATTCTTACACAATCATTGAGAGAGGAGAGAGAGGGGTTGAGAGAGAGGGGAGGTAATCATACCTCCTGACGAGTTTGAAGACCTGAGCTTCATCACTCACACAAATAAATAAATGCAAAATATTTTTTTATAAATAAACTCTGCCATTGCCCTTTAAAAATTCCTAGAAAACAAGTTTTATAAGCAACAGTTATATTTACTATATCTAAAGGACAGTCATGAGCATATTCAATAAATAGAAAAAGGCCTGTTAGTCTTAGAAATGGAAAAGACAAACCAAGGAAGGTTTGCAATTACATAATGAGGCAGCTCAGCCCAGCTCTAAGGTTGGAAATAAGACTCGAGAATAGGATACACCTGAAGACAGCCAGCCATTGTTTTGTGTTTGGAGGCTGAAAGGATACACCTGAAGACAGCCAATGCTGTGTGATGGTGATCTGGTATTTTTTTTTTAATTTTTAAAAACTTTAACACTTTTTATAAAACTTTTATAAAAACTTTTTCTTTCTTTCTTTTCTTCTTTCCTTTCTTCCTTTCCTCACCCTAGCCCCTACCCTAGCCCTGTCTTTCACCAGGGTGGCCTCGAACTCAGAAACTGACTGCCTCTGCCTACAGAGTGCTCTCATTAAGAGCTTGAGCCACCACTGAATGTAGGGTTTTCTAAGCCTTACCTTGCTCTTGGTGTCTGTTCTCAGCTGTGAAACCCTAATTAACACAAGTAGGCAGTCCTGGGTCAGCCAGAGCTACAGACAGAGGACTTCTCTAAAAACAAATAAAACAAAACAAAACAACAAATAGAAATAATAAAATACATAAATTAAGCAACCACAGCATAGCTTTTCTCTATCTAGGTGGTACTCAGAAATTCCAGCAGTTGGCCTGTGACACCTCAGCTCAGTATATGTGAGGCTGTGTTTATGTACATCATATGCAGACCATAAGAGGGATTTACATTCTCCAGAATCTGACACCCTCCTCTGGAGTGTCTAAAGAAAGCTACAGTGTACTTATATCTAAGAAATACATAAATAAATAAATAAATAAATAAATAAATAAATAAATATTTTTTAAAAAGGATAAGAAAGTAAGAAAGACCAGGCAGGCCTGCCACCCTTATGTCTGTCTGTCTGTCTGTCTGTCTGATACCCTGGAACTGGACATGGGCCACCATAGTGTTGCTGGTAGTTTATCCCAGGTTCTCTGGAAGAGGAGACAAAGCTCTTAATTGTTGAGCCCTTTCAGTGGACCCACACTTCTTTAAATATTTAGAAGTATATGTTAGGCTGTGTTTATGTACATCATATGCAGACCATAAGAGGGATTTAGATTTTCCAGAATCTGACACCCTCTTCTGGAGTGTCTGAAGACAGCTACAGTGTACTTATATCTAATAAATACATAAATAAATAAATAAATAAATAAACATTATTTAAACCGGATAAGAAAAAAAGAAAGACCAGGCAGGCCTACCATCCTTATCTCGTTCTGTCTGTCTGTCTGTCTGTCTGATCCACTGGAACTGGAGATGGGCCACCATAAGGTGCTGGTAGTTTATCCCAGGTTCTCTGAAAGAGGAGACAATGCTGTTAATTGTTGAGCCCTCTCAGTGGCCCCACACATCTTTAAATTTTTAGAAGTATATGTGAGGCTGCGTTTATGTACATCATATGCAGACCATAAAAGGGATTTAGATTCTCCAGAATCTGACACCCTCATCTGGAGTGTCTGAAAACAGCTACAGTGTACTTATATCTAATAAATACATAAATAAATATATAAATAAACATTTTTTTAAAAAGGATAAGAAAGAAAGAAAGAAAGACAAGGCAGGCCTGCCATCCTTATCACTGTCTGTATGTCTGTCTGTCTGATCCCGTGGAACTGGAGATGGGCCACCATATAGTTGCTGGTAGTTGATCCCACCTTCTCTGGAAGAGGAGACAATGGTGTTAATTGTTGAGCCCTTTCAGTGGGCCCACCCATCTTTAAATTTTTAGAAGTATATGTGAGGCTGTGTTTGTGTACATCATATGCAGACCATAAGAGGGATTTAGATTCTCCAGAATATGACACCCTCTTCTAGAGTGTCTGAAGACAGCTACAGTGTACTTATATCTAATAAATACATAAATAAATAAATAAACATTTTTTAAAAAGAATAAGAAAGAAAGACCAGGCAGGCCTGCCACCTTGTCTGTCTGTCTGTCTGTCTGTCTGTCTGTCTATCTGTCAGATACCCTGGAACTGGAGATGAGCCACCATATAGTTGCTGGTAGTTGATCCCAGGTTCTCTTGAAGAGGAGAAAATGCTGTTAATTGTTGAGCCCTTTCAGTGGCCCCACCCATCTTTAAATTTTTAGAAGTATATGTGAGGCTCTGTTCATGTACATCATATGCAGACCATAAGAGGGATATTGATTCTCCAGAATTTGACACCCTCTTCTGGAGTGTCTGAAGACAACTACAGTGTACTTATATCTAATAAATAAATAAATAAATACATAAATAAATAAATAAATAAATAAACATTTTTTTAAAAGTATAAGAAAGAAAGAAAGACCAGGCAGGCCTCCATCCTTATCCCTGTCAGTCTGTCTGTCTGTCTGTCTAATCCCTTGGAACTGGAGATGGGCCACCATATAGTTGCTGTTAGTTGATCCCTGGTTCTCTGGAAGAAGCGACAATGCTTTTAATTGTTGAGCCTTTTCAGTGGCTCCACCTATCTTTAAATTTTTAGAAGTATATGTTAGGCTGTGTTTATGTACATCATATGCAGACCATAAGAGGGATTTGGATTCTCCAGAATCTGACACCCTCTTCTGGAGTGTCTGAAGACAACTACAGTGTACTTATATCTAATAAATAAATAAATAAATAAATAAATAAATAAACATTATTTTAAAAGGATAAGAAAGAAAGAAAAAACAGGCAGGCCGCCCTCCTTATCTCTGTCTGTCTGTCTGTCTGTCTGATCCCCTGGAACTGGAGATGGGCCACCATATAGTTGCTGGTAGTTGATCCCAGGTTCTCTAGAAGAAGAGACAATGCTGTTAATTGTTGAGCCCTTTCAGTGGCCCCACCCATCTTAAATTTTTAGAAGTATATGTGAATCTGTGTTTATGTACATCATATGCAGACCATAAGAGGGATTTATATTCTCCAGAATCTGACACCCACTTCTGGAGTGTCTGAAGACAGCTACAGTGTACTTATATCTAATAAATACATAAATAAATAAATAAACATTTTTTAAAAAGGATAAGAAAGAAAAAAAAACCAGGGAGGCCTGCCACCCTTGTCTGTCTGTCTCTTTGTCTGCCTGATCCCCTGGAACTGGAGATGGGCAACCATATAGTTGCTGGTAGTTGATCCCAGGTTCTCTGGTAGAGGAGACAATGCTGTTAATTGTTGAGCCCTTTCAGTGGCCCCACACATCTTTAAATTTTTAGAAGTATATGTGAGGCTGTGTTTATGTACTTCATATGCAGACCATAATAGGGATTTAGATTCTCCAGAATCTGACACCCTCTTCTGGAGTGTCTGAAGACAGCTATATTGTACTTATATATAATAAATACATAAATAAATAAATAAATAAATAAATAAATAAATAAATAAATAAACATTTTTTTAAAAGTATAAGAAAGAAAGAAAGACCAGGCAGGCCTCCATCCTTATCTCTGTCTGTCTGTCTGTCTGATACCCTGGAACTGGAGATGGGCCACCATATAGTTGCTGGTAGTTTATCCAAGGTTCTCTGGAAGAGGAGACAATGCTGTTAATTGTTGAGCCCTTTCTGTGGCCCCACCCATCTTTAAATTTTTATAAGTATATGTGAGGCTGTGTTTATGTACATCATATGCAGACCATAAGAGCGATTTAGATTCTCCAGAATCTGACACCCTCTTCTGTAGTGTCTGAAGATAGCTACAGTGTACTTATATCTAATAAATACATAAATAAACAAATAAACATTTTTTAAAAAGGATAATAAAGAAAGAGAGACCAGGCAGGCCTGCCATCCTTGTCTGTCTGTCTGTCTGTCTGATCCCCTGGAACTGGAGATGGGCCACCATATAGTTGCTGGTAGTTGATCCCAGGTTCTCTATAAGAGGAGACAATGTTGTTAATTGTTGATCCCTTTCATTGGCCCCACACATCTTTAAATTTTTAGAAGTAAATGTGAGGCTGTGTTTATGTACATCATATGCAGACCATAAGAGGGATATAGATTCTCCAGAATCTGACACCCTCTTCTGGAGTGTCTGAAGACAGCTACAGTGTACTTATATATAATAAATACATAAATAAATAAATAAATAAATAAATATTTTTTAAAAGGGATAAGAAAGAAAGAAAAACCAGGCAGGCCTGCCATCCTTGTCTGTCTTTCTCTCTGTCTGTCTGTCTTGCCTAGCCCCTTGAGTAGCCTAGCCTAGTCTCTTGCCTTTACTAGCCCAGCCCCTTGCCTAGCCTAGCCTAGCCCAGCCCTGCCTTGCCTAGCCCTGCCTATCCCTGTCTTTAACCAGGCTGGCCTCGAACTCAGAAACTGACTGCCTCTGCCTCCAGAGTGCTCTCATTAAGAGCTCGAGCCACCACTGACTGTTGGGTTTTCTAAGTCTTACATAGGTATGGTCTGTTTCTCAGCTGTGAAACCCTAATTAACACATGTAGTCTGTCCTAGGTCAGCCATAGCTACAGACTGAGGCCTTTTCTAAAACAAAACAAAAAAAAACAAAAAATAGAAATAATAAAATAAATAAATTAAGCAACCACATGATATCTTTTCTTTCTTTCAATGATACTCAGAGCTTGAAGCAGTTCACCCATGAAACCTCAGCTCCGGACATTGAGGCTCTTTCCCTAACAAGTATTATGGCTGAACCTGAGGGGTTCTACTGCTGATTTGTGTCCCCCACTTTAAAAAAATAGTTGTTTTCAAAGGCTGCAGGTTCTTAGCCCTGTTCCTTGTTACAGTTGAGTCACAGCCCTGAAAGTTCAGTGGTAGTTAAAGGCACTGAGAAGGGCTTCCTATAGACATCAAAGACGAAGTCTTTTTTTTTTTAAAAGTTAATCTGGATTCCCCCACCCCCTGGCATCCTTAGAATTCCTAGAAAGGAAGGCAGGGACCTGGGCAGAAGGGTGCAAGGCTACTGGTGTTTGTAAGTGGTAACAGAAAGCTTTCTCTTGTTGGTACCCTACCCCAAGTTACACTGTCACTTCTTTTTCCTAGTTGTTGTTTTGTCGGTTTGTATTCTCAACATAGACCCTTTTCCTTCCTAACCTTGGCTGTCCTGAACCTTACTGTCCTTGAACTCAGTTATTTGCCTGTCTTGCTGGGATGAAACTGTGAGCTACCATCCAGAAGGAAGCACCCTGCTGAGGTTAGATTGGGGTCTCTCCCATTTTCCTCTATGAACATGCATATGGCAGGCCTGTTCTTTCTTTTTTACTTTTCCTTTTCTTTTTAAAGATTTATTTATTTATTATATTTAAGTATGCTGTAGCTATCTTCAGACAGTCCAGAAGAGGGTGTCAGATTCTGAAGAATCTAAATCATTCTTATTGTCTGCATATGATGTATATAAACACAGCCTCACATATACTCAAAAAAAAAAAAAAGAAAGAAAGAAAGATGTGGCTACAAAGAGGGCTCAACAATTAAGAGCATTGTCTCCTCTTCCAGAGAACCTGGGCTCAATTACCAGTATTATATATGGTGGCCCATCTCCAGTTCCAGGGGATCTAATACTCTGTTCTGGAGTCTGTGGGCACAGCATACACATGCAAAACATTCTTACACAATCATTGAGAGAGGAGAGAGAGGGGTTGAGAGAGAGGGGAGGTAATCATACCTCCTGACGAGTTTGAAGACCTGAGCTTCATCACTCACACAAATAAATAAATGCAAAATATTTTTTTATAAATAAACTCTGCCATTGCCCTTTAAAAATTCCTAGAAAACAAGTTTTATAAGCAACAGTTATATTTACTATATCTAAAGGACAGTCATGAGCATATTCAATAAATAGAAAAAGGCCTGTTAGTCTTAGAAATGGAAAAGACAAACCAAGGAAGGTTTGCAATTACATAATGAGGCAGCTCAGCCCAGCTCTAAGGTTCGAAATAAGACTCGAGAATAGGATACACCTGAAGACAACCAGCCGTTGTTTTTTGTTTTGGAGGCTGAAAGGATACACCTGGAGACAGCCAATGCTGTGTGATGGTGATCTGGTATTTTTTTTTTTAATTTTTAAAAACGTTATCACTTTTTATAAAACTTTTATAAAAACTCTTTCTTTCTCTCTCTTTCTTTCTCTCTCTTTCTTTCTTTCTCTCTTTCTTTCTTTCTCTCTTTCTCTTTCTTTCTCTCTTTCTCTTTCGTTCTCTCTCTCTTTCTTTCTCTCTCTCTTTCTTTCTCTTTCTTTCTCTCTCTTTCTCTTTCTTTCTCTCTCTTTCTCTTTCTTTCTCTCTCTTTCTCTTTCTTTCTCTCTCTTTCTTTCTCTCTCTTTCTCTTTCTTTGTTTCTTTCCTCACCCTAGCCTCTACCCTAGCCCTGTCTTTCACCAGGGTGGCCTCGAACTCAGAAACTGACTGCCTCTGCCTACAGAGTGTTCTCATTAAGAGCTTGAGCCACCACTGAATGTAGGGTTTTCTAAGCCTTACCTTGCTCTTGGTGTCTGTTCTCAGCTGTGAAACCCTAATTAACACAAGTAGGCAGTCCTGGGTCAGCCAGAGCTACAGACAGAGGACTTCTCTAAAAACAAATAAAACAAAACAAAACAACAAATAGAAATAATAAAATACATAAATTAAGCAACCACAGCATAGCTTTTCTCTATCTAGGTGGTACTCAGAAATTCCAGCAGTTGGCCTGTGACACCTCAGCTCAGTATATGTGAGGCTGTGTTTATGTACATCATATGCAGACCATAAGAGGGATTTACATTCTCCAGAATCTGACACCCTCCTCTGGAGTGTCTAAAGAAAGCTACAGTGTACTTATATCTAAGAAATACATAAACAAATAAATAAATAAATAAATAAATATTTTTTAAAAAGGATAAGAAAGAAAGAAAGACCAGGCAGGCCTGCCATCGTTATCTCTGCCTGTCTGTCTGTCTGTCTGATCCCCTGGAACTGGAGATGGGCCACCTTGTAGGTGCTGGTAGTTGATCCCACGTTCTCTGGAAGAGGAGACAATGCTGTTAATTGTTGAGCCCTTTCAGTGGCCCCACCCATTTTTAATTTTTAGAAGTATATGTGAGGATGTGTTTATGTACATCATATTCAGACCATAAGAGGGATTTAGATTCTCCAGAATCTGACACCATCTTCTGGAGTGTCTGAAGACGGCTACAGTGTACTTATATCTAATAAATAATTAAATAAATAAATAAATAAATAAATAAATAAATAAATAAACATTTTTAAAAAAGTATAAGAAATAAAGAAAGACCAGTCAGGCCTGCCATCCTTATCTCTGTCTCTCTGTCTGTCTGTCTGTCTGATCCCTTGGAACTGGAGATGGGCCACCATAAGGTGCTGGTAGTTTATCCCAGGTTCCCTGTAAGAGGAGACAATGCTGTTAATTGTTGAGCCCTCTCAGTGGCCCCACACATCTTTAAATTTTTAGAAGTATATGTGAGGCTGTGTTTATGTACATCATATGCAGTCCATAAGAGGGATTTAGATTCTCCAGAATCTGACACCCTCTTCTGGAGTGTCTGAAGACAGCTACAGTGTACTTATATCTAATAAATACATAAATAAATATATAAATAAACATTTTTTTAAAAAGGATAAGAAAGAAAGAAAGACCAGGCAGGCCTGCCATCTTATCACTGTCTGTATGTCTGTCTGTCTGATCCCCTGGAACTGGAGATGGGCCACCATATAGTTGCTGGTAGTTGATCCCATGTACTCTGGAAGAGGAGACAATGCTGTTAATTGTTGAGCCCTTTCAATGGCCCCACACTTCTTTTAATATTTAGAAGTATAAGTGAGGCTGTGTTTATGTACATCATATTCAGATTATAAGAGGATTTAGATTCTCCAGAATCTGACACCCTCTACTGGAGTGACTGAAGACAGCTACAGTGTACTTATATATAATAAATACATAAGTAAATAAATAAATAAACATTTTTTAAAAAGTTTAAGATAGAAAGTAAGACCAGTCAGGCCTGCCATCCTTATCTCTGTCTGTCTGTCTGTCTGTCTGATCCCCTGGAACTGGAGATGGGCTACCATAAAGTTGCTGGTAGTTGATCCCAGGTTCTCTGAAAGAGGAGACAATGCTGTTAATTGTTGAGCCCTATCAGTGGCCCTACCCATCTTTAAATATTTAGAAGTATATGGGAGGCTGTGTTTATGTACATCATATGCAGACCATAAGAGGGATGTAGATTCTCCAGAATCTGACACCCTCTTCTGGAGTGTCTGAAGACAGCTACAGTGTACTTATATCTAATAAATACATAAATAAATAAATAAATAAATAAACATTTTTTAAAAAGGATAAGAAAGAAAGTAAGACCAGGCAGGCCTGCCCTCCTTATCTCTGTCTGTCTGTCTGTCTGTCTGTCTGATCCCCTGGAACTGGAGATGGGCCACCATATAGTTGCTGGTAGTTGATCCCAGGTTCTCTGGAAGAGGATACAATGCTGTTAATTGTTGAGCCCTTTCAGTGGCCCCACCCATTTTTAATTTTTAGAAGTATATGTGATGCTTATGTACATTATATGTTTATGTACATTATATTCAGACCATAAGAGGGATTTAGATACTCTAGAATCTGTCACCCTCTTCTGGAGTGTCTGAAGACGGCTACAGTGTACTTATATCTAATACATACATAAATAAATAAATAAATAAATAAATAAATAAATAAACATTTTTTAAAAAGTATAAGAAATAAAGAAAGACCAGGCAGGCCTGCCATCCTTATCTCTGTCTGTCTGTCTGTCTGTCTGATCCACTGGAACTGGAGATGGGCCACCATAAGGTGCTGGTAGTTTATCCCAGGTTCTCTGAAAGAGGAGACAATGCTGTTAATTGTTGAGCCCTCTCAGTGGCCCCACACATCTTTAAATTTTTAGAAGTATATGTGAGGCTGTGTTTATGTACATCATATGCAGACCATAAGAGGGATTTAGATTCTCCAGAATCTGACACCCTCTTCTGGAGTGTCTGAAGACAGCTACAGTGTACTTATATCTAATAAATACATAAATAAATATATAAATAAACATTTTTTAAAAAGGATAAGAATGAAAGAAAGACCAGGCAGGCCTGCCATTTTTATCACTGTCTGTATGTCTGTCTGTCTGATCCCCTGGAACTGGAGTTTGGCCACCATATAGTTGCTGGTAGTTGATCCCAGGTACTCTGGAAGAGGAGACAATGCTGTTAATTGTTGAGCTTTTAGAGTGGCCACACCCTTCTTTAAATTTTTAGAAGTATATGTGTGGCTGTGTGGGGCCACTGAAAGTCACATAGAGAGACAGAGAGAGACAGAGAGAGACAGAGAGTGACAAAGAAAGACAGAGAGAGACATAGAGAGACAGAGATATACATTGAGAGAGACAGAGAGACAGAGAGAGACACAGAGAGAGACACAGAGAGACACAGAGAGAGACACACAGAGAGACAGAGACAGACAGAGAGAGACAGAGAGAGACAGAGAGAGACAGAGATAGAGACAGAGAGAGACAAAGAGAGACAGAGAGACAGAGAGAGAGACAGAGAGAGACAGAGAAAGACAGAGTGAGACAGAGAGAGACACAGAGAGAGACAGAGATACACAGAGTGAGAAAGAGAGAGAGACAGAGAGAGACAGAGAGAGAGACAGAGAGAGAGACAGAGAGAGACAGAGAGAGACAGAGTGAGACAGAAAGAGACACAGAGAGAGACAGAGAGAGACAAAGAAAAACACAGAGAGACAGAGAGAGACAGAGAGAGACAGAGAGAGAGACAGAGAGAGACAGAGAGAGACAAAGAAAAACACACAGAGAGACAGAGAGAGACAGAGAGATACAGAGAGAGTCAGAGAGACAGAGAGAGACAGAGTTAGAGACAGAGAGAGACAGAGAGAGAAACAGAGAGAGACAGAGACACAGAGAGAGAGACACAGAGAGAGACAGAGAGAGAGACACAGAGAGACAGAGACAGACAGAGAGAGACAGAGAGAGACAGAGATAGAGACAGAGAGAGACAGAGAGAGATAGAGAGAGACACAAAGAGACAGAGAGAGACAGAGAGAAAGAGAGAGACAGAGAGAGTCAGAGAGAGACAGAGATAGAGACAGAGAGAGACAGAGAGAGGGACAGAGAGAGACAGAGACAGAGTGAGAAATACAGAGAGAGACAGAGTTAGAGAGAGAGACAGAGAGAGACAGAGAGAGAGACAGAGACAGAGACAGAGAGAGAGACAGAGAGAGACAGAGTGAGACACAGAAAGAGAGAGACAGAGAGAGACAAAGAAAGACACAGAGAGAGACATAGAGAGACAGAGAGATACATTGAGAGAGACAGAGAGAGACAGAGAGAGACAGAGATAGAGACAGAGAGAGACGGAGAGAGACACAGAGAGAGACAGAGAGACACAGAGAGACACAGAGAGAGACACAGAGAGACACAGAGAGAGACAGAGATAGACATAGACAGACAGAGACAGACAGAGAGAGACAGAGAGAGACAGAGATAGAGACAGAGAGAGACAGAGAGTGAGACAGAGAGAGTCAGAGAGAGAGACACCGAAAGACAGAGAGAGACAGAGAGAGACAATGAAAGACACAGAGAGAGACTAAGAGAGACAGAGAGAGACAGAGAGAGACAGAGAGAGACAGAGAGAGACAAAAAAAGACACAGAGAGAGACAGAGAGCGATATAGATAGAGAAAAAGAAAGACAGAGAGAGACACAGAGAGAGAGACAGAGAGAGACAGAGAGAGACAGAGAGAGACAGAGAGATACAGAGAGAGAGACAAAGAGAGACAGAGAGAGAGACAGAGTGAGACAGAGAGAGAGAGAGAGACTGAGAGAGACAAAGAAAGACACAGAGAGAGACATAGAGAGACAGAGAGATACATTGAGAGAGACAGAGAGAGACAGAGATAGACAGAGAGAGACAGAGAGAGACACAGAGAGAGACAGAGAGACACAGAGAGACACAGAGAGAGACAGAGAGAGACACAGAGAGACACAGAGAGAGACAGAGAGAGACACAGAGAGACACAGAGAGAGACAGAGAGAGAGACAGAGAGAGACAGAGAGAGACAGAGACAGACAGAGACAGACAGAGAGAGACAGAGATAGAGAAAGAGAGAGACAGAGAGAGACAGAGAGAGACAGAGAGAGACAGAGAGAGTCAGAGAGAGACAATGAAAGACACAGAGAGAGACAGAGAGAGACAGAGAGATACAGAGAGAGACAGAGAGAGACATAAAGAGTCAGAAGGACAGAGAGAGACAGAGAGAGACAGAGATAGAGACAGAGAAAGACAGAGATAGACACAGAGAGAGACAGAGAAATACAGAGAGAGACAGAGAGTGAGACAGAGAGAGACAGAGAGGGACAAAGAAAGACACAGAGAGAGACAGAGCGAGACAGAGATAGAGACAGAGAAAGAAAGAGAGAGACACAGGGAGAGAGACAGAGAGAGACAGAGAGATACAGAGAGAGAGACAGAGAGAGACAGAGAGAGACAGAGAGAAAGAGAGAGACAGAGAGAGTCAGAGAGAGACAGAGATAGAGACAGAGAGAGACAGAGACAGAGTGAGAAAGACAGAGAGAGACAGAGGTAGAGAGAGAGACAGAGAGAGACACAGAGAGAGACAGAGAGAGACAGAGAGAGACAAAGAAAACAGAGAGAGACATAGAGAGACAGAGAGATACATTGAGAGAGACAGAGAGACACAGAGAGACACACAGAGAGACACACAGAGAGACAAAGACAGACAGAGAGAGACAGAGAGAGACCGAGAGAGAGACAGAGAGAGACAGAGAGAGACAGATAGACAGAGAGAGACAGAGAGAGACAGTGAGAGACAGAGAGAGACAGAGTGACAGAGAGAGAAACAGAGAGAGACAGAGAGAGACACAGAGTGAGAAAGAGATACACAGAGTGAGAAAGAGAGAGAGACATAGAGAGAGACAGAGAGAGAGACAGAGAGAGAGACAGAGTGAGAGACAGAGAGAGACAGAGAGAGACAGAGTGAGACAGAGAGAGAAACAGAGAGAGACAGAGAGAGACAAAGAAAAACACAGAGAGACAGAGAGAGACAGAGAGAGACAAAGAAAAACACAGAGAGACAGAGAGAGAGACAGAGAGAGAGACACAGGGAGACAGAGACAGACAGAGAGAGACAGAGAGAGACAGAGATAGAGACAGAGAGAGACAGAGAGAGACAGAGAGAGAGACACAGAGAGACAGAGAGAGACAAACAAAGACACAGAGAGACAGAGAGAGACAGAGAGAAACAGAGAGAGAGACAGAGAAGACAGAAAGATACAGAAGGACAGAGAGAGACAGAGAGAGACAGAGAGACAGAGATAGAGACAAAGAGAGACAGAAAGTGAGACAGATAGAGACAGAGACAGAGTGAGAAATACAGAAAGAGACAGATTTAGAGAGAGAGACAGAGAGAGACAGAGAGAGAGACAGAGACAGAGACAGAGAGAGAGACAGAGAGAGACAGAGTGAGACACAGAGAGAGAGAGAGACAGAGAGAGACAAAGAAAGACACAGAGAGAGACATACAGAGACAGAGAGATACATTAAGAGAGACATAGAGAGACAGAGAGACAGAGATAGAGACAGAGAGAGACAGAGAGACACAGAGAGACAGAGAGATAGACAGAGAGAGACAGAGAGAGACAATGAAAGACATAGAGAGAGACAGAGAGACACAGAGAGACACAGAGAGAGAGACAGAGAGAGACAGAAAGAGTCAGAAGGACAGAGAGAGACAGAGAGAGATAGAGATAGAGACAGAGAAAGACAGAGAGAGACACAGAGACAGAGACAGAGAGAGAGACAGAGAGAGACAGAGTGAGACACAGAAAGAGAGAGACAGAGAGAGACAAAGAAAGACACAGAGAGAGACATAGACAGAGAGATACATTGAGAGAGACATAGAGAGACAGAGAGAGACAGAGATAGAGACAGAGAGAGACAGAGAGAGACACAGAGAGACACAGAGAGAGACAGAGATAGACATAGACAGACAGAGACAGACAGAGAGAGACAGAGAGAGACAGAGATAGAGACAGAGAGAGACAGAGAGTGAGACAGAGAGAGACAGAGAGAGAGACACCGAAAGACAGAGAGAGACAGAGAGAGACAATGAAAGACACAGAGAGAGACTAAGAGAGACAGAGAGAGACAGAGAGAGACAGAGAGAGACAGAGAGAGACAGAGAGATACATTGAGAGCGACATAGAGAGACAGAGATACAGAGATAGAGACAGAGAGAGACAGAGAGAGACAGAGATAGAGACAGAGAGAGACAGAGAGAGGGACAGAGAGAGACAGAGTCAGAGTGAGAAATACAGAGAGAGACAGAGTTAGAGAGAGAGACAGAGAGAGACAGAGAGAGAGAGAGACAGAGACAGAGAGAGAGACAGAGAGAGACAGAGTGAGACACAGAAAGAGAGAGACAGAGAGAGACAAAGAAAGACACAGAGAGAGACATATAGAGACAGAGAGATACATTGAGAGAGACATAGAGAGACAGAGAGAGACAGAGATAGAGACAGAGAGAGACAGAGAGAGACACAGAGAGAGACAGAGAGACACAGAGAGACACAGAGAGAGACACAGAGAGACGCAGAGAGAGACAGAGATAGACATAGACAGACAGAGACAGACAGAGAGAGACAGAGAGAGACAGAGATAGAGACAGAGAGAGACAGAGAGTGAGACAGAGAGAGACAGAGAGAGAGACACCGAAAGACAGAGAGAGACAGAGAGAGACAATGAAAGACACAGAGAGAGACTAAGAGAGACAGAGAGAGACAGAGAGAGACAGAGAGAGACAGAGAGAGACAAAAAAAGACACATATTCTGGGTCCTAGAGTGTGATTTTCTCATTTCCACGTTTTTTAGGATTTCTCCCCATATTCGGGGTCCTTCAGTGTGAGTTTTTGATTTCCTACTTTTTCAGGGTTTCTCAATATATTCTGGTTCCTACAGAGTGTATTTTATTTTTCCAAGTTTTTCAAGGGTTTCTAGGCATATTCTGGGTCCTACAGTGCGAACATTTAATTTTCCATAATTATCAGGGTTTCTCAGCATATTTTGGGTCCTGCAGTGTGATTTTCTCATTTTTCACCTTTTTCAAGTTTTTTCGCTATTCTGGGTTCTACATGTGATTTTCTCATTTTCCACCTTTTTCAGGTTTTCTCGCTATATTCCGGGTCCTTCAGTGTGAATTTTTAATTTTCCACGTTTTTCAGGGTTTCTCGGCATATTCTGTTTCCTGCAGTGTGATTTTCTCATTTTCCAAGTTTTTCAGGTTTTTTCGTAATTCTGGGTCTTACAGTGTGATTTTCTCATTTTTCACCTTTTGCAGGGTTTCTTGCCATATTCTGGGTCCAACAGAGTGTATTTTTAATTTACCACGTTTTTCCGGTTTCTCACCATATTCTGGGTCCAACAGCGCGTATTTTCAATTTTCCACGTTTTTCAGGGTTTCTCGGCATATTCTGGGTCCTAAAGTGTGATTTTCTCATTTTCGAAGTTTTTCAAGTTTTTTCGCAATTCTGGGTCCTACAGTCATTTATTCTCATTTTCCACCTTTTTCAGGTTTTCTCGCCATATTCGGGGTCTTTCAGTGTGAATTTTTAGTTTTTTACTTTTTTCAGGTTTTCTTGCCATATTCTGGGTCATTCAGTGTGAGTTTTTAATTTTACACGTTTTTCAGGTTTTTTCGTCATATTCTGGGTACTACAGTGTGATTTTTCTCATTTTCTCGTTTTTCAGGTTTTCTTGCCATATTCCAGGTCCTTCAGGGTGAATTTTTAATTTTCCATGTTTTTCAGTATTTCTCGCCATATTCTGGGTAATACAGTGTGAATTTTTAATTTTCCACTTTTTTCATGGTTTCTCGCCATATTCTGTGTCCGACAGTGTGAATTTTTAATTTTCATATTTTTCAGGGTTACTCAGCATATTCTAGGTCCTGCAGTGTGATTTTCTCATTTTCCACGTTTTATAAATTTTTTCGTAATTCTGGGTCCTACAGTGTGATTTTCTCATTTTCTACGTTTTTCATGTTTTTTCGCAATTCTGTGTCCTACAGTGTGATTATTCTCTATTTCCACCTTTTTCAGGTATTCTTGCCATATTCAGGGTCCTTCCGTGTAAGTTTTTAATTTTCTACTTTTTTCAGGGTTTCCTGTCATAATCTGGCTCCTTCAAAGCATATTTTTATTTTTCCTGGTTTTTCTGGGTTTCTCAGCATATTCTGGGTCCTACAGTGTATTTTTCTCATTTTTAAACATTTTCAGATTTTCTCACCATATTCGGGGTCCTACAGTGTGAATTTTTAATTTTAATCGTTTTTAAGTTTTTTTCATCATATTCTGGGTCCTACAGTTGATTTTGTCATTAACCACCTTTTTCATGTTTTCTCACCATATTCGTGGTCCTTCAGTGTGAGTTTTTAGTTTTTTAGTTTTTTCATGGTTTGTTGCCATATTCTGGGTCCTACAGCGTGTATGTTTAATTTTGCACATTTTTCAGGGTTTCTCGGCATATTCTGGGTCCTACAGTGTGATTTTCTCATTTTCGACGTTTTTCAATTTTTTTCGCAATTCTGGGTCCTATAGTGTGATTTTCTCATTTTCCACCTTTTTCAGGTTTTCTCGACATATTCAGGGTCCTTCAGTGTGAGATTTAAATTTTTTACTTTTTTCAGTGTTTCTCGCCATATTCTGCATCCTACAGTGTGAATTTTAAATTTTTCACGTTTTTCAGGTTTTCTTGCCATGTTCTGTGTCCTACAGTATGAATTTTTAATTTTAAACCTTTTTAAGTTTTTTTCGTCATATTCTGGGTCCTTCAGTGTGATTTTCTCATTTTCCAACTTTTTCAGGTCTTCTCGGCATATTCTGAGTCCTACAGTGTGAATTTTTGATTTTCCACGTTTTTCAAGTTTTCTTGCCATATTCTGTTCCTAGAGTGTGAATTTTTAATTTTCCACTTTTTTCAGTGTTTCTCTCCCTATCCTGGGTTCTACTTTGTGAATATTTAATTTTCCATGTTTTTCAGGTTTTCTCGCCATATTCTGGGTCCTTCAGTGTGAGTTTTTAATTTTCCTCGTTTTTCAGGTTTTCTCGCCATATTCAAGGTCATACAGTGTGATTTTCTCATTTCCACGTTTTTCTTATTTTCTTGCCATATTCCAGGTTCTTCAGTGTGAATTTTTAATTTTCCACGTTTTTCAAGGTTTCTTGCCATATTCTGGTCCTTTAGAGTGAATTTTTAATTTTCAAGATTTTACAGTTTCTCAAAATATTCTGTGTCCTCCAGTGTGAATATTTAATTTTCTAGGTTTTACAGGTTTTCTTGCCATATTCTGGGTCCTTCAGTGTGAGATTTTAATTTTCCTCATTTTTCAGTTTTGCTCGCTATATCCGGGTCCTTGAGGGTGAATTTTTATTTTTCCACATTTTTCAGGTTTCTTCGTCATAATCTGGTTCTACAGTGTGATTTTTTCATTTCCATGTTTTTCAGGTTTTCTCGCCATATTTGGGGTCCTTCAGTGTGAGTTTTTTAATTTCTAGTTTTTAAGGTTTTCTTGCCATATTCTGGGTACTACAGTGTGAATTTTAAATTTTCCACGTTTTTAAGTTATTTCGTCATATTCTGATTATTACAGTGTGATTTTCTCGTTTTTTTCCTTTTTCAGTGTTTCTCGCCATATTCAGGGTCCTATAGTGTGAATATTTAATTTTCAATGTTTTTCAGGTTTTCTCAGCATATTCTGGCTCCTGCAGTGTTATTTTCTCGTTTTCAACCTTTTTCAGGTTTTCTCACAATTCTGGGTCCTACATGTGATTTTCTCATTTTCTACCTTTTTCAGGTTATCTCGCCATAATCTAGGTTCTACAGTGTGAGTTTTTAATTTTCCTCGTTTTTTCAGGTTTTCTCGCCATATTCTGATTCCTTCAGTGTGAATTTTTAATTTTCCACGTTTTCCAGGTTTTTTCATCATATTCTGGTTCCTACAGTGTGATATTCTCGTTTCCAAGTTTTTCAGGATTTCTTGCCATATTCCAGGTCCTGCAGTGTGAATTTTTAATTTTCCACGTTTTTCAGTATTTCTCCCCATATTTTGGGTAATACAGTGTGAATTTTTAATTTTCCTCGTTTTTCAGGTTTTCTCGCCAAATTCCGGGTCCTTCAGTGTGAATTTTTAATTTTCCACGATTTTCAGGGATTCTCAGCATATTCTGGGTCCTGCAGTGTGATTTTCTCATTTTCCACCTTTTTCATGTTTTCTAGCCATATCCTCGTCCATCAGTGTGAGTTTATAGTTATCTACTTTTTTCAGGGTTGCTGGCCATATTCTGGGTAATACAGTGTGAATTTTTATTGTCCAATTTTTTTCAAGGTTTCTCGCCATAATGTGGGTCTGACAGTGTGAATTTTTAATTTTCACGTTTTTCACGGTTTCTTGGCATATTTTGGGTCCTGAAGAGTGATTTTCTCATTTTCCACGTTTTTAAAGTTTTTTCGTAATTCTGGGTCCTACAGTGTGATTTTCTCATTTTCCACCTTTTTCAGGTTTTCTCGCCATATTCCGGGTCCTTCAGTGTGAGTTTTTAATTTTCTAATTCTTTCAGGGTTTCTTGCCATATTCTGGGTCCTACAGCGTGTATTTTTAATTTTCCACGTTTTTCAGGGTTACTCGGCCTATTCTGGGTCCTACAGTGTGATTTTCTCATTTTTGACATTTTTCAAGTTTTTTGTTTCGCAATTCTGGATCCTACAGTGTGATTTTCTCATTTTCCACCTTTTTCAGGTTTTCTTGCCATTTTCGGGGTACTTCAGTGTGAGTTTTTAATATTCTACTTTTTACAGGGTTAATCGCCATATTCTGTGTCCTACAGTGTGATTTTTAAATTTTCCACGTTTCTCTGGGTTTCTCGCCATATTCTGGTCCTACAGTGTGAATTTTTAATTTTAAGCGTTTTTAAGTTTTTTTTCGTCATGTTCTGTGTCCTACACTGTGAAATGCTCATTATCCAACTTTTTCAGGTTTTCTCAGCATATTCTGGGTCCTTCAGTGTGAATATTTAATTTTCCATGTTTTTCATGTTTTCTCGCCATATTCCGGGTCCTTCAGTTTGTGTTTTTAATTTTCCTCGTTTTTCAGGTTTTCTTGCCATATTCCCGGTCCTTCAGTGTGAATTTTTAATTTTCCTGGTTTTTCAGATTTTTTCGTCATATTCTTGGTCCTAGAGTGTGATTTTCTCATTTCCACGTTTTTCAGGATTTCTCCCCGTATTTGGGGTCCTTCAGTGTGAGTTTTTGATTTTCTACTTTTTCAGGGTTTCTCAATATATTCTGGTTCCTACAGCGTGTATTTTATTTTTCCACGTTTTTCAAGGGTTTCTCCGCATATTCTGGGTCCTACAGTGTGATTTTATTTTTTATTTTCGACGGTTTTCAAGTTTTTTTCGCAATTCTGGGTCCTACAGTGTGATTTTCTCATTTTCCACCTTTTTTCAGGTTTTCTCGCCATATTCGGGGTCCTTCAGTGTGAGTTTCTAATTTCCTAGTTTTTCAAGTTTTTTCGTAATTCTAGGACCTACAGTGTGGTTTTCTCATTTTCCACCTTTTTCACGTTTTTTTCGCCATATTTGGGGTCCTTCAGTGTGAGCTTTTAATTTTCTACATTTTTCAGGGTTTTTCGCCATATTCTGGGTCCTTCAGTGTGAATTTTTAATGTTCCTTGTTTTTCTGGTTTTCTTGCCATATTCCAGGTCCTTCAGTGTGAATTTTTACTTTTCCACGTTTTTTAGTATTTCTTGCCATATTCTGGGAAATACAGTGTGAATTTTTAATTTTCATGTATTCAGTGTTTCTAGGCATATTCTGGGTCCTCCACTGTGATTTTCTCATTTTCGACGTTTTTCAAGTTTTTTCGTTAATCACTGTGATTTCTCATTTTCCACCTTTCAGGGTTCCTCGCCATATTTTGGGTCCTTCAGTGTGAGTTTTTAATTTTCTAATTTTTTCAGGTTTTCTTGCCATATTCTGGGTCCTATTGTGTATATTTTTAATTTTCCACGTTTTTCAGGGTTTCATGGCATATTCTTGGTTCTACACTGTGATTATCTCATTTTCCACCTTTTTCAGGTTTTCTCTCCATATTCGGCGTCCTTCAGTGGGAGTTTTTAATTTTCTACTTTTTTCAGGGTTTCTCGCCATATTCTGGGTCCTACAGTGTGATTTTCTCATTTAGGACTTTTTACAAATTTTTTCGCAATTCTGGGTCCTACAGTGTGATTATTATCATTTTTAAACTTTTTCAGGTTTTCTCGCCATATTCGGGATCCTTCAGTGTGAGGTTTTAATTTTCCTCGTTTTTCAGGTTTTCTCGACATATTCTGGGTCCTTCAGTGTGAATTTTTAATTTTCACGTTTTTCAGGGTTTCTCGACATATTCCGGGTCCTTCAGTGTGAATTTTTTATTTTCCACGTTTTTCAGGTTTTTTCGTTATATTCTGGGTCTTACAGTGTGATTTTCTCATTTCCATGTTTTTCAGGTTTTCTAGCCATATTCCACGTCCTTCAGTGTGAATTTTTAATTTTCCAGGTTTTTCAGTATTTCTTGCCATATTCTGGGTAATACAGTGTGATTTTCTCATTTTCCACTTTTTTCAGGTTTAATTGCAATATTTGGGGTCCTTCAGTGTGAGTTTTTAATTTTGTACTTTTTCAGGGTTTCTGGCCATATTCTGGGTCCTATAGTGTGTGTTTTTAATTTTCCACGTTTTTCATGGTTTCTCTGCATATTCTGGGTCCTACAGTGTGATTTTCTCATTTTCGATATTTTTCATGTTTTTTCCCAATTCTGGGTCCTACAGTGTGATTATTCTCATTTTCCACCTTTCAGGTTTTCTCGCCATATTCGGGGTCTTTCAGTGTGAATTTTTAATTTTCTACTTTTTTCAGGTTATCTCGCCATATTCTGGGTCCTTCAGTGTGAGTTTTTATTTTTTCTGGTTTTGTAGCCATATTCCGGGTCCTTCAGTGTGAATTTTTAATTTTCCATGTTTTTCAGGTGTTTTCATCATATTCTGGGTCCTACAGTGTGATTTTCTCATTTCCAAGTTTTTCAGGTTTTTGTGCCATATTCCAGGTCCTTCAGTGTAAATTTTTAATTTTCCACATTTTTCAGTGTTTCTCCCCATATTCTGGGTAACACAGTGTGAATTTTTAATTTTCCACTTTTTTCATGGTTTCTCTTCATGTTCTAGGTCTGACCTTGTGAATTTTTACTTTTCACGTTTTTCAGGGTTTTCTCGCATATTCTGGGTCTTACAGTATGTTTTTCTCATTTTCCCCCATTTTCAAGTTATTTTCGCAATTTTGGGTCCTACAGTGGGAATTTCTGTTTTTCCACTTTTTCAGGGTTTCTTGCCATATTCTATGTCCTTAAGTGGGAATTTTTAATTTTCCACTTTTTTCAGGGTTTTTCATCATATTCCAAGTCCTTCAGTGTGAGTTTTTAATTTTCCACGTTTTTCAGGGTTTCTCAACATATTTTGGGTCCTACAGTGTGAATTTTTAATTTTCTACCTTTTTCAAGATTTCTCGCCATATTCTATGTCCTTCCACGTTTTTCAGGTTTTCTGGCCATATTCCAGGTCTTTCTGAGTGAGTTGATAATTTTCCACATTTTTAAGGTTTTCTCCCTATATTCCAAATCCTTGAGTGTGAGTTATTAATTTTCCATGTTTTTCTGGTTTTGTCGCCATATTCCAGGTCTTTCAGTGTGAGTTTTTAATTATCTACTTTTTACAGGGTTTCTTGCCTTATTCTGGGTCCTACAGCGTTTATATTTAATTTTGCATGTTTTTCGGGGTTTCTCGCCATATTCTGGGACCTACAGTGTGATTTTCTCATTTTACAAGTTTTTCAAGTTTTTTTCCAATTCTGGGTCCTACAGTGTGATTTTCTCATTTCCACGTTTTTCAGGGTTTCTCAGCATTATCTGTGTTCTGCAGTGTGATTTTCTCATTTTCCACGTTTTTCACGTTTTTTTTTTTTTTTTTAATTCTGGGTGCTACAGTGTGATTTTCTCATTTTCCACCTTTATCAGGTTTTCTACCAAATTTGGAGTCCTTCAGTGTGAGTATGTAATTTTCTACTTTTCTCAGGTTTTCTCGCCATATTCTGGGTTCTACAGCGTGTATTTTTAATTTTCCACGTTTTCAGGGTTTCTCCGCATATTCTCTGTCCTACAGTGTGATT